>NC_052393.1:3003409-3303750 GCF_009389715.1 Phoenix dactylifera | reverse complement strand
AGATTTATTTTTATCCAATACTTCAACCTATAACTTAATAGAATGTTAATCAAACCGTTAACTTTTAATGAGACCCAAATGTTACGTCAGAATTTTTTAAAAATGACCAAAATAACCTTACAAAAACTTTTTTGAGGTATGTTTTTTACACTTATACCTAATATTTTGTAAAAAACATACACTTACACACATTTAAATTGACAACATTAGTGGAACTGTTTATCTCTTGTAAAAAGTTAAAATTATCTTTATAAGAAAATAAGGCTTGTTTTTCACTTTTTCAACTTTCGGAACTCTTCGAAGTATTACATCTTTAAGAGTCTTTTTCTCTTTGAGATTAAGAGGCTAGAGGTTCTTTTCTGCTTCACTACCTCACCACGAGTGTCCTTTCCTGACGAGCAACTAATAACAAACTTTCTTTCCAACTGACATCCGTCAATGAGCATCTTTCTCGATTAGCCTCCGTCCTTTCTAATCAGATTTTGTTCTCGCTTTCCCGTTCTACCACATCATTGAGATTGGAAATGCCAGTGTATTATTAGCTAATTTTAAGTTCTATTTATCCAATACTGTAGACATGATTCCTTAACATTGTCGCTGTGAATGAGAATTTTTATATCTACATATGGAGCTATAATAGCTCTAGAAGTTTATAATTAAAACAATTTAAATCAGTACGTGTATGAGAACTTTTTTTTTTAGAGGGTGCATCAATTACGGTTCCATAACCTAGCTTGAACCATGGATAGGCTAGCTTAAGCGACGAAACTCTTAATGTTAGTTTTCTGTAGCAGAAAATTTTAGAGGCATCCACTTGCTTGAAAGATCTAAACTACTTTTCTCTGAGCACATGACACTTTTTTGATAATTCATCAATATCAAGCTTAAACCTATTGCGCCGCACGGTTGTTCTCCTCCCTAGGTGGATGTTATATCACTTAAGGCTAGTTTGATCATTTTTTAAAATTTTTCCAACGTGTGGCATTTAGTCTATTTAAGTTAATGTTTTGGCTAACATTTTGTTAAGTTATTGGTTAAAATGTTGGATAAAAACAAACCTCAGGGGGATAAACGTAGATTTTTCAAATTATTGGATGCAACTATAATTAACCCATAATCTTAGATTTTTTTGTAATTTACTCATCAAGCAGAGACAATTTTAACTTTTCATATGAGGTAAATGGATTTACTAATACCGTTAATTTAACTAAGGATAAGTGTAGGTTTTACAAACGAGTGGGTATAAGTATAATAAACGTAAACCGCAAAAGGGGTTTTTGTAATTTACTCTAAAAGATATGCATTTATAAGATTAAAGTAAAGCATAAGCTAAATCTATTGCTACATAGTTATACTGGATCTACTACTATGGAGGTATCTGTAAATCAAATTTATAGAAATAAGATGGTCCAATATGGATGCCTAAGTTCCGGAAAAGAAATGGACAAGATGGTGCGATGTCATTGTTCATCTCCATGTCGAACAGGCTCAGAAAGATACGAAACTAGATATTTCTTGAACAAAGCCAAAGGGCGTCGATGCGAGTACGTTGGCCTGGATACCATGCGATGGTGCTTCCATGATTGGTGAAGCAATGTACAGTTGGAAGCTTCGTAAGTGGTCGTAAATGGATACCTTCAACTGGTGTGCCATTTGTCTTGGGCCTTTAATCGATGCAGAGCCTCTCTATGTTACTGTTTATTGACGAATTGGAGGAAATTGAAGGACATATTAGAGGAAACAATCAAATCTCTTTCCTCTTCATCCCTGGATTTAATAAATTAGTAAATAAACATGTGGTTTAAGCAAATATGAGATCGCTTGATTTTGTAAATGAGTGCTGACATGATAATAACATTGATACAGAGGATTAAACTGATTCTCCAAATCGTTTTGATCCTCCAAATCTTCATCAATTTGATGAAAAATCGACCAAAATTTTTATATGATTATAGAGAATCAAAATGATTATCCAGCTCTTCATAAATTTGGTAAATGAATTTTCAGTTCTTCATCAACTTGGCAAGGAATCGGATATATCCTCTATGATTACAAGAGATCAAAATGATTCTCTAGATCTTTATCGCCTTGGCAAGAAATTATGCAAATTTTCTATGACTACGTGATCGTTATAGCAACTTTATTAAGAGATTCTTTCCTCTTGTATTGAAAATTTGTTTCTATTATTTCTTATTTAAGTTTTAAATGTAATATTCTTTATAATCTTGATGATATACATAATCATATATTCCTATTATAAATACAATAACATACATGCTTGATTCTCATGTTGAGATTAAGCCATCAAAAGCCTGTTGTCTTTTATTTTATTTATCAGAATTGAACATGTATTGGTTGCAATATGCTTTTACTACAATTTTTTCATGATTTTTTCTTTCAAAAAAGAACCTTAAAATGCTGTCTGGCGTGTCTCAATCATTTTTGGAAATATTTTAATTTAATAGAAGTTAAATGTGGTAGAGTGTTATCAAATGATGGCAACATGGATAACCAATAATTCTTGATCAAATCAAGAAAGAAAAAAAAAATGTTCTTGGTCATAACGACATAATTAGCACACTATCTATTAGGAAGCACACTATCTATTAGGACCGAGTTTATGTAACCTTTTCTGCTACTAGACCTAAATAAGGATATTCATGTAAGGGGGTTTTCTTTTTAATATAATTTTTAAAGTAGCTCTTAATTGTTATTGATGATTAATGTCCAAGCTACTCTATAGTTTTTCTTTTTTCTTTTCTTTTTTTTTTTGTCTAAGAGTCATAATTCATATGACGACATGGTCTTTCTAGGCCTCTCACATGAATTTAACCCAACACATTGGATATTATGCTAAAAATATATTGAAAACTAAAGCTTTGATTTGGGCGAGTCAACGTATAATGGCAACTTGATTTCTTCTCTTGTCTCCCATATTTCTAACAAATTAAATGGATGTGGTTGACTTACGCTAGATGCACTTGTACGAATCCAATGAATCAATAGAATTTGACCCATTCCACAAGTCAAGGCATGGATGAGGGATCACGTTGTTTCTTGATTTTAAAACTTGCCTGATTTCTTAATTGGTTGAACCACCTAATTGAAGAACTTGAATTTAGTAATAATATTAATAATAATAAAATATAAAATACTAGCATTAATGAAGCAAAATCCATTTGGAGATAAGAGTGGATGGTTAATTCCTCAAGCCCAAGGTTAGCGTAGTTGTTTAAAGCAATTCCTTAATATGAAAATTACACAAAGGTTACAATAAAGAGTTTGGGTTGTATCTTTCACGTGATTGATCTTTGCACAGATTTCTAAGCACTTTAAATTTTTTCTTTCATTTATTTACATAAATTTCAAATCAGCTGTTTCGCAATCCAACCATTGACACAATGAAAGAAGGTGAATTATTCTTTCGCGGGAAAGATCCAACCTGAACCCTCCAATAAGTATGAGCTAAATCTAATGCTAAAGCATTCAGAAAATTCATCTGTCAAGATAAAAGATGCCTCCCCCACCCCCAAGAAAAAAAAAAGAATGGACTTTTTATTTCCTGAAAAAGCAGAACAATATTTTACTCCTAAGTTGTAATTCGGTTGCAGCTAATTATCAAGACACACTAATAATTGGTCTATTTCAGTCAAATCTGAACTAAAACCGTTTCTTGTTTCATAAACAAAATGCAGGAAAACAAGCAGCCCAAAGGAAGTAGAATACCAAAATTTTCCATGCCCGTCGCTCCATCCAGATTACACCCCTGCTCCAGCTTCGATTCAATCTAAGCAAGTTTTTTTTCTTTTTTTAGTACAACAGTAGCTCATACAGTTCGTGTGTAAGTACAGTCAGACGAATTTAGAAATAGAAAATGACGTAGAGGGGGGGGGGGGATAGCTGCATCACCTGTCCATAAGACCGCTCCGGAGTGCCGAGTAATAAATGAGACAACTCAATCTGTAATTCTATTCATCTTTCGGAATATATGAACAGCCTAGAAGAAATTCAAATATTGCGTGACAAGCTTCTTTAGCCCTATCCGATCGAGAGACATAGGCACGTACGTAGCATTAAGCTGCGGTCGGGTCCAGATGAAAGAGCCCGCAAGATCCCAGCCCATCTACTCCTGGCCTGCCTCCCTACGAAGTGGGCCAAGCCACAAACCCAGCACCAACCCGAATCCATTGGTTCGAATTTAATAAGGAATCGAGATGTGGTTGCGTTCCGCATCATCCGAGCACTCGTGGAAGGCACGGGTTATTATCGAATTCTCTGAACCATCCCTCCCGGCGTTCGCCATCCCTGCTCCAAGAATCCGATCTAATTCCCGGCGATCTCGCCTCCTCTCGCCACGATACAAGGAAGCTGACACGCGGCGAGAGAAGAATCCTCCCTCCTTTATCTTCTTCTCCTCTCTCCTAGGGTGCGTTAATGGATCAATGGAAGCCCTCGGAAGGTTTCTTCCCGGACCCGGCCCAGACGGAGCTCCCCGACAACGGCTTCCATCGCGCCTCCGATGACCTCTGCCAACCCCCCAGTCGATTACCGGATCCGAGGTTAGTGTCCGTCCCACTTCTATTCTCCGTCTCTCATGCCTTCTTTTCCGATTGACTATTTGAATCTTGTTCCATGAGCTGTGGACTCTGACCACCTATGCCTCCCAAGTTGATTAGAACCTTCGTGCTTTTCATGTTGCGAGCTGTTCTGGGATAAGCTGTAATTTTGAAATTTTCGGTTTGGGAATCTAGAATAGGAGCAAGGAACGTGCTTTCTTTCTTTCAAGTGCGGATATGTTGCAGGAAAGGGAGAAGAAACGAAAATGGGTGAATTTGGGGCTAGATTTATGATTCTTTCAACCTTTAGTTGTCAATTCGTTTTGAGAATTCGGAAGACTAGATGTCCAAGAACCGAATTGGAGGGAACAAAATATTGGGAACCAGAATGTTAAAGGAGGAGTGGGGGGGTACAAAAGGCTGTTAGGCACCGCAATGAAATGTCTGAGGATCTCAACTCCCGAATAATCACACATATATCTAGTTTGGATGCTTTGTTTTGGCTCCGGGGTTCTTATCACTTCACTCCCTGGACATGCCACTGAATTTGTGGAGGAATTATGATCTGACTCAACGTTGATGAGTTACCCTCATTTTATGGTTGCCAGGCTAGCCTTGAGATATGAGAGCAGAGAAACATGAGTTGTGCTGTCATTCAAGAGGCTTGATTTTGGGGTGAAGGTTTTCATAATTAGTGCCATGTCCTTGCGGAAGGTTTTCATTGCATACAAGTATGAATCTCATGCCCTTAGTTTTACCTTAGGGAATCTGTTATCAGTCAACTGTCTAAAAATCAACTATGGTCAGTTAGTCTTAATTTGTGAAGCTAGTATAAGCTGTTAGTTTAGTGCACTTGGCTTGGGCTGCTATTCAAATTTGAGTTATAATAGTTCAGTCTTGTTTTTCTGATATTAGCAAATAGTTATAATTAAACTCCTATACTGATTGAAGTACTACCTTATGCGAAATGGTTATGAAGTTTCTGCCTAGTTGCTTAACACGAAATCTTGATAGGGGGAATTGCAGTAGAGAAATAAATCACTATGTGCTCAAGGTGGATTGTAGCAAACATTTTTCTCAAACATATCCATAGAGGTTAGGAGTTATGTGTAATCACATTGGTCAAATCGATTCATCAGGGGTCGATGTCACAATCACATTCTCAATGAGGTCAAGACATGTACAAAAGTTGACTCCTTGCTTAGATCCACTTTGCCACATAAAAGGTCTTTTAGTATAGGAGATTTCATGAAGTACTGGTGCTTGCAATTATGTTTTCTGGGAACTAATTTAAAGTCTTGGAGATTTTATGATGTATCAATATCTATACTTGCAACTGTGTTCTTTTGAGTTCCATAATCAACTCGTCATGCTTGTAGCCATTTATAGAGAGAAAATGACAAGGAAAAATAAATTCATGCTGTCTATGGAAAAACATGTGATCTTAGCATTCCATGATCAGGTTTTCATATTTTCTCCCCTTAACTATTTGACCGTGACTTTATGACCATACTCCTCAGATGGAAATGCATAAAGCTGAAAACTTTGTCAATTATAATCTCTATGGTTAATGGCACTTGACTAAGTCATTCAACTAGTGTGCAGCTTTCCCATTGTTCCATTGTTTGGCATCCTGCATGGTGATGCAGCTTTCTCCCTTAATATATTATTAATTACTGTACACTTGAAAACTAGAGCATCAAATTTTGTTAGCAACTTGTTTCTTGTAAATACCGGTGATGCCTGTTGATATACTTGCTAGTGCATTTTGTTCTCCCACATCAAAGTTGACCTTCATTTTTCAAGTGCAGAGATTGGTGTCTCTAGCCTTGACATGAGGTTAGGATTAAGCTTTCTTCAGAGGGACTAAATAAACATCACGACTTTGGGTTTATGGAAGCACTAATACATTGAGATCAATAGTCAAACACGAGTATGGACAATGTTATGCTCAAACATATGCAGTACATGAAATATGAACTTCGATACGAACTTTGTTGGATTAATGGGGAGAATAAGGAAGGAGCTGACCTTCAAAAAAAGTGAACCTCTTCAGAGAAGGAAGGGATGCTCCGCTTGTGTGTTAGCAAAGTCATCTGATCAACATCTTGGAGAAAAAATAGATATGATTAATTAGAATTGAAATTGCAAAATCACAAATATACTATGTTATTTCCTACTTTTAGTGGTGGAATCTGGTTTGTGGAGGCATAATTTATAGAGACCACTCCATATTTGCAACACTTTGTTAGCACATCTGGGCAAGGCAAGTGACACTGTCTTGAATCTTGACTCTAGAATATTTGCAGCCGATGTGCCAATAATGGCTACAAGAGTCATGATATTTGCAAGAGTTATGGAATGAAGCATTCTCTTTCATTGTAGGAAATGATATGTTTTCCATCTCTACAAAGCATAAGGTTAGGGGAGTGCGTCAAAGGACATGATGGAGTGCATCATTTCAGACATGCTCTAGCTCAAAGCTTGGGATAGTGGTTTGGTTGTTCGGGAGAGTTGGAGAGCTTGTGCAAAAGCTAGTACCTAATTTGATTGTGAAAAAAGAGGAGGATATGGAGAACAGGACAAGCCATGCATCTAAATTTTAGAAGAGCTTAGGGAAGGGGTAAAAGAAAAGGATTGTGATGAGGGGATACTGTAGCGCTTTTTGGGCATATACCTCTTTAAAAAGATGATAAAGGTTTTATGCAAGAGCCAGCTTTATGTATTGAAGTTCGTTAGGGGTAAAATGAATGGATGAAAGCCTTTCATTAGATGTTATGTAGAAGGTTAATGTGCATTGCTATTGGTTTTTTTAAGAGATGGATGATTAGTCTACAAAAGAACAAGGTGATAAAAAGGCTATCATCGTTGGCATCAACAATATCAATGGACGGGCAACAACTTCTGCTAATTAATGGCTTGCTGAACATGAACTACTCAGGAGTGGCTGCTTTCAAATTGGTTGGATTGGATCTGGGTCGATTGGAGTCTGATCTGTCCACTAAAGATTCTAATGATCATGAAAAGTTAAACATGACTTGTTTCAAGTTTAGAGATAGGATTAGAGTTAGCGGAATTCTAGTTGTGGTAGAGGGGAAGATGGAGAAAGAAACTTATCCAAGAGGTAGCTACCCATAGGACCAAATTGCCATGTGAAGATGGAGGCGCTATCTGAGATATGAGTTTTGGAACCTATTTTTCGAAATTATTATTTTTTATAGAACCTGGGATGTCAATCTTTGCTTGATAATCAGTCTCTAATTCTCTAACTTTGTTGATGTGATTTAATGTAACAAAAGAGACGGTATCAAATTTTTGAAAAGAGTTGTTAATGCAAGAAAGAAATCTGATATCTTTTGCTTGATGTTGATCCTTTTAGAAATCCCTGAGCACTATGATGGTGGGGACTTGGGATTCACATGGGCTTGATGTCTGGGATGGTGATGGGTGTTGGTTGTTTTTAAACAATGCAAACTTTGGATGCATGATGAATTGATAAGGCTGTATCATAAATCTGAATCATGATTTTTTTTTTTTTTGACATCAGATGGGCGATCTTGTTATGATGACATGATAAACATGTACTCATGTAGGAGCTTTTTAGAGACACACAAGTTAGTAAAACTATGCCAGGCTTTAAAATGATGGAGGCAGGGCTTGAACTTTGTGTTGAATTTAAGTTCTTGCATGCAATGATATTTCTACTTCATGGCAGAATTCAATCACAGAATATAACAAGACCATGAGATGCCAGATAATATCTAAAATGAAATAGGGATGTGAATAGTACAAAGCATGTTTGTCATCTATGTTTCATCTCCAGCAATCAACATTGGCACACTAATTGTATCCATCTATATAATTTTGTCTGACGGCATTAGCTAATGAAAGGAAATATTGATATATCATTTTGAATGTCAAATTGGAAAACAACTTTACAACATGAAGTTTATTATTAAGAAGTTGAGATAATTTAAATCCATACAAAATCCCTCGCAATCATTCTATTTTGTTGCTCAGAGTTGTTGAAACATATCACAGCAATGTCGATGAAGGTCAACTGCAAGATAAAAGCATTGGGGGGCTTGTCTAAGTTTACTGTGATCTGATTTCTTCGAGTGGTTTTAACAAGGTTTGACATACTCTAGGTCTTTTAGATATCTCTTGTCTCGATATATTCTTGAGCAATGCCTGATGCTATTTTGATCACCGATCATTTATTTTATTAAGTGAAGTCATAAGGTGTTAGACATTTTAATTTGTGCCTCAATTTAATGCTTTCTTGGGAATGAAGTTGGTTATTTTCACATCCAATTGATACCGGCAAATGCTTTTGAACTGCATTTGGTTAATGCTTATATTGCACCCTAGAAGACGCAGAAAGCTCCCTTGCAAAGATTGTTTTCATGTACTATGTTTGACTAGTCAGAATGTTTGTGCTGAAAATTATTTTAGAAAAATAACTATGTTAGTAGCTTCTATTTTGAAGCTATTCTTCCTTTTAAATATAATATGTACCCCAATTTACATGGTTGATTTTGTTTTCTAGTGTACGATAATATGATTTCCTGGTTTATCTGGTTGATTTGGTTTCGTAATATTCTCTAATTCAATAATTGTTTGTGATATCAATGAAATTTTTATGCCTATGTACAATGCGTTTACATTATTTTTTATGTATGCACCCATCTTATCATTGACGATCAGTTTAATTTTTGTCTTGCAGTCAAAGGGTGGAACAAGAAGTAAAGGATTCAATTGCTGCACGAAAAGTTCAGAAAGCTGACCGCGAAAAACTGAGGAGGGATCGACTAAATGAACAATTCTTGGAGTTGGGAAATGCACTAGGTACCACAGATTTCGGGCATTTAAACTTAAATGCACGCCCAAATATATGTGAAACTATAGGCCAACAAAAATAAAAGGAAGACTATTTGGTGTTGAATGGCTATCCAACTTTTCTCTTTCATCTGATCATCCGCTTAGGGAAATCAAATTGTGTAGAACTCTAACAATTGAGAGGTAGGGATTGAAATCTAGGTTTTGCTTTTGCAATTTGCCAATAGTAGTTACAGAATCTTCCAGTTTGTAAAGTACCAGAGTTAGATATAGATTGTGTAGAGGCCTCCTCTTCTGAATGGACAGTCAATTGTGGAAAGTGGAAAGAAGGATTTTGATTAGGGGCCCAAAGTGGGGCTGAATTCCTACATAATGTAGATAGAGAAGGTGATCATGTTGTGGGTGGAAATAAATAGTTGAGGACATGTGTTGTTTGGAAGAAGAAATGTCAATAAATCGGGATGTTTATGCATGATAGTCTTATATTTGATTCCAGTGAAGAATGAACAAATAGATTTCAGATTTCTTGTGCTTTTCCCTCACAGAATAGTTGTCAGCATAAAGACGTTTAACTTTAGTTATATAAGTTAGCACAAGTGATCTTCTTTGACATTATTACCATAAAGTAAAGCAGATGACGTCCTTGAACTATTCCCATCCCTCATATGAACCCTGATCCTAAATAGAAGAAAAGTTATATCGACATTGCCTCATCATAGAGATATAACTAAGAAACTTTTTGCAGTTCCTTAGGGGAACCATTGTTTCTTAATTTCTGTAAGTTACAGATC
Organism: Phoenix dactylifera; assembly: GCF_009389715.1. NCBI lineage: Eukaryota > Viridiplantae > Streptophyta > Magnoliopsida > Arecales > Arecaceae > Phoenix > Phoenix dactylifera. Next base: position 3,293,564 of record NC_052393.1, on the reverse strand, counting down.
TGGTTTTTGAATGAACACCGTTCTTAAGAAAGATTCTTCAAATTGTTGGGAGGTTTTCACATGACAATGCAGTTGACTGTTGCTAAATTTGTAATCTGCAACTAAGCTAGCTACATTTTGCATGTCCATTTATATATAGTTCAGAAAGATTACCTACTTCTTGTTTCCAAAAATATAGATCCAGATCGACCGAAGAATGATAAGGCAACCATCCTTGCGGATACGATCCAGATGCTGAAAGACTTGACTGCCCAGGTGAACAGATTTAAAGCTGAATATGCTTCACTTTCTGAGGAATCACGTGAGGTAACAATCATCTTGATTTGGAATGATACAGTCTAAGCTGGATAGGCTCTCAAATGTCCTTCTGACATGATTTACATCATACTCTTGTCCTCATAGTTGACTCAAGAGAAGAATGAGCTCAGAGAAGAGAAAGGAACTTTAAAGTCGGAAATTGATAATCTGAATGCTCAGTATCAGCAAAGGCTTCGCGTTTTGTATCCATGGGCTGCAATGGACCCTTCAGTCATTATGGGCCCGCCCCCTGCATATCCATTCCCGATGCCAGTTCCCATTCCCTCAGGCCCAATCCCCATTCACCCCTCGCTGCAGCCTTATCCTTTCTTCCGGAATCAGAACCCTGGAACCATTCCAAATTCTTGTTTGACCTATGGACCATATGCTCACCCCTGCAATCTTCAAGTTGAACAGCCAACTACTCAATGCATCCATCCACATCCACATCCAAGCAGTAACAAGTCTCATAGTGGAAGCCTACAAGATTCTAGAAGCAAATCATCTGATCGGCAGCAACGGAGCTGTGGAGAAAGAAGTGATGATATTAGTGATGTTGCAACAGAGCTGGAACTGAAGACTCCTGGATCTGCCGCCCCTTCTTCTCATTCAAAGGAAGCAAATGATCAGGTGCATTTCTATCTCATAGATTCTGCAGTGTTTAAGCTATCTTCATTCTTATTTCACAAAATTATAGGTTGCTGTGACCCTGGCGAAGAAGCTACTACAATTCCATAATGCTTTCTTCTAGTCTGCATCCTTTCATCTAGTGGAATTACAGCTTCTGGGATTTTTCAGGAGTTAATCAAGATAACTGGCATATGATACAAAATAAGTCAAAATGAAATGCCTTAAAAGAACTTATGAAAATTGACCTTCTTTCATAAAAAAATTGTGGCTTTCTGACCCATGCAGCATCACGAGTTCAACAAAGCATTGGACGCAAATAAAACTTAGGAAGGTCTTTGTTATGCAGGATCTGTCTTCTGAAGTAAGGAAAGGGAAGCAATGGCCATCAGAGAGGAAGGGAAGTGGTGGTTCTGATGGGAGCAGTTCAAGCAGATGTTCTTCCTCTGGTGGTTTGCCAGACAGCTCTTCCAACAGTGTTGGAGACAGCTCGGTAGCTAAAAATTAATACTTTCTGGTCTGCAAATGATCCTGGTTTGCTGCCTGCCAATTCTGGTATGATGACTATAGCATTGGATGTAGGGTCCTCTTGCTGTGTACTTTGAGTTTCCCAAGTCGATTTTTTGAGACAAGTATATGACTGCTGGCAAGATCAACCAGAAAACCATCAAATGAACTGCCGCTGATTTGAGGAGCCTTTTGCAGTTTCACATTCTGCAAAATTTGTAGTTACGTATGAATGACTAAAGTCATCATGCGTAATTCAGACTCTGAAACTGCAGATGGCTTGCAAAATCAGTTGTGGTTAGATGATTTCCTGTTTGATTTTTCTGGCAGTCATAATCTTGTGTCAACGAACTAACTTGGGGGATGCTGAATGCATGAATAAAGACTCGACCAGAAATATAGTCATGATACTTGAATGTTCTGGGTGTTGTTTATGCAACATAGAATTTCAAAAAAATCAGGCAGGAGAAGAATGGTTCATGTGGAAAGTTACGTTGATCAGGCTAACTAACATCACAACGGTCCCAAGCTGCAGGATGAACAAGCCAGGAAACTTAAACGTATCAGGAGCCTTTAAGAATAGGCAATTTATATTTAATTTTATTTTAAATGTGTAATCATGTTTATCAGTATGTTCCCCTGCTGCTTGTTTACATACAATTATCTATGTAATGCTCAGTTCTTGTGCTGGGCCATTGCAACATGCCAGATGCTGTGGCTCGCTTGTTCAAGTAAATATGCCATTCACTTTTATATTTTGCGTTGAAGTATCTTCTCCAGTGCTTGCTGCGACACGAGACACTATTCTGTGCCTATCCTTGTTAAAGGAGAGAACCTTCTTTAGGTGAAGCAGATTCTGCGGCTACTACGATTATTTCACCTATGACTGGTAGAATTATTTTATTCACTCTAAACCTCCGTAAATTTTAATGTAATCTTTCAAAAAAGCGATATTTACAGGAAGATGTTTCCATTGATGACTATATTTTGTGAGTTTTTCATTAAGGTCATATCAAGTAATAATTGACTTTCCTTTTTTTTTTATTAAAGAATTTCCTATTATACCTTTTATGGCCTCTTTGCAGCCCTATTCCCTCATAGGAAACCTTTACAAGATTGTTCATATTAAAGAGGTTAAACTTTAAATCAAAGTGAGTTGTTTCTGATTTTTAATATAGAATAATTACACAAAAAAATTTGAACTATTTGGAAAATTTTAATTTACTTCTAAATTTTAATTTAGGACAATCATGCCATTGAATTTATAATATTTTTTTTTAATTTGGACTTTAGCTATGAATTTAATCTGGTTGCTCCGACGACATTATTACGTGATGTCACATGAAATATTATCTTCTTCAGCAATATAAGTGATCATGTAACATCACGTGACAATTCCGTCACGACAGCCTGATAGTATTTATAGCCAGAGTCTGAATTAAACAAATTTAAAAGTTCGATGATCTGATTGCACTAAATTAAAGTTTAGGAAGAAATTGAAAATCTCGAATAATTTAAAATTTTTTGCATGATTATTTTTTTTTAATATCTTAATAGCCGCCAAATCTTGAAACCCCAGGCATGTGTAGGCGGTCTGTATGTTGCAGGTGCTAAAATCAAGACACTCGCCTAAAACATCAAGTCCGATCCACGTTGAAGCTGGGGAGATTTAACATGGGTCTTGGCTGCTATTGAGGATGTAGCCAATTTTACAGGCTTTGCAGCATTTGCAGGGATGGCGCCGCTCCACATTTCATAATGCATTCAGATTGTGAGTTGGCAGGAACCTACATGCTAAACCGCATCCTAATTTAAAATCATCATTGAAACAACTTTCTTGCATAGAATCTAGGGGAACGCTGGGTTTTATAGGCAATCATCAGTCCCTTTTGCCCCATAAATAGATGGAATCACCAAACGACATTTAGTTTTAGAGTAAAGCTATGAGCTCCTTCTGTGTGCAAACAAACAATCCAAGTCAGCAACCATGGACCTGGCAATTTTTTTGAAGCATTTTTTTGACCTTTATAGACATCAATTCAGAGATGGTTTATGGTAGCAGGTCTTGGAGATATTCTGCTGTCATCTTTATGTGTATTTTAACCAATGTATTAAAGAAGCCATGCAGCAGGGTTGGATTAGGCCGCCAGTTGACTATTAAAAAATAAGGATTTATTGCATCCCACCATATTTTCTCTCTTTCCAGGGATACTGCTTCTGTTGAACCTAAACAATATCTTCAGAAGCCCAAAGGTGTGAATACCCATTCCAGGCAATTCTTTTGAACGAAGCATGACTTGAATGGCAATAGTGACTACGTTCCAGACCCATATTTCTCAGCTTCCCAATGCAAATCCTCTTGCGTAACAACTGAAATTTGGCAAGCTTTTAAATAAGCTGGAATATTGCCGGAGCCGATTTTAAATCCAAACCCACTAGCAAATGCTACTAACAGGTGCTGCAGTTACTTCCAAACCGACCAATGCTTTCAGGAACAATGCCGATACCACCTCTCATGAAATGAGATTGTCCCAATGGTCATACCCCTCTACTCTGCAACTGCAACCAGAGATTCTAGATTTGATTTCTAAGTGGCGCATAACCAGAAATTTTGAACCTCGGCCTCTCTTATTTTCTCTCCTTTTTCATAAAACAAAGAATGCTTGCATTACCTCAACCTCAGTCTTTCTTAATAAATACTTAATGCCGTTGGTATGAGAGGCACCAAATAACGGCAAAATATCCACCATATCATAGTATCACACCGAAATGTGTCATGCTATGTCAAAACAACCATTCCATTCACTAGGCTGATATAAAGCAGTACCGATCGAGTACTTCGTACCAGTGATGGCTCAATATGATATGTTGATCGACAGAGGCCAGCACTTGCCACCCTGCCTTAGGGACACTGGCTTCACTACAAAAAAAAAAATAGATTTCTCCGACTATGACCTGCCGACGCTAGAAAGAAGCGTCCGTAATTTAGTCACCGTGCCAAACCTTGCCATCAGCAATTTAGAAAAAAGCTTCTCTGCTGTGCACGCGATGCTCATGCTCTTGCTACACGTACAGTCATCCATATGTAGGGGCCCATGCACTGCAACAATGGGGATCATGCAGACAGGCTCAATGTGCCGCTGCTGCAGCGAACGGGTCAAACAGTGAAGGGAGCTGTGTAACTGAGAATCAAGGGTCCCTTTAAGCAGCTTCCATTGCTGCTGCTGCTGCGACATGAACCAAAAGCAACCTGAAAGAGCAGCATTCCAACACGTTCAAGACACCTTCCAGACAAATACGCTTTATCCTATGGACAGAACTATTTATTTTGCACTCAAAACTACTCAGCAAAAATATGGGAACTCATATGCTAAAAAGAACTGCCTCACTTTTCATTCCAGTATATACTTTCATCTCATTCCTTTATTCTTTGGGGTCCGTGGGGCTGCTTTGCTTTTGTTAGATCTAATAACATGTTACGAGTACAGCAATTTGTTCCTATATGTATCAAGTAATGGGAGATTACCGATCCACCGCAGCTGAGTGCTGTGCATGGCATGGCCCATGCAATGTCATGGTCATCCTCTGGGAAAAATATCTTCATTACTTGCACCTTCCCCTTGAACTTGTGATCCTCCAAGATTCATCAAAAAGCCTTTACTGAAGTTTAGAAATGTCATTTCAGGTGAAGCAAACACTGGCAAGAAATTTACATAGTTGGCGACGATGGAGAGACACAAAGATGCTCCACCCACCATTTGAACGAATAAAACAATGAACCAGTCTGTGCCATCCAATGGTATTGTCTTTACATGCGCTGGGCATTACATAGCAGCTGCAGTTGAGGTGCACCTTCAGTGCCAAACCCACTACCATGTGGCTTCTTTGCTCTCAAGGATGATGATGAGGGAATTGGCAAGAGCTCTTGTAGCTGCAGTGAACTAGGAGATTGATAGGATCCAACCTGCATCTCTCTGGAAGGCTGAGGAAATGTGGATGGAGGCTGAGCACAGGGAAGCAGGGATGGGTCCTGCAGCCTCATGGTCTGCCATGCGGGAATACCAAGAGGCGGCCTGTATTGGGCCATATGCGCTTGCCATATCTGCTGTAGCTTGCCTCCAGCAACAACAAGTTGGGGTCCATAAGGTCCATAAATTGAGTTGCCAATCTGGTGTGGTAGCTGCAGCTGGACCAGATTAGCAAACAATCAGCACTTGGACGAATTTGTGAGTAACAATTTATACAAATGAACGTATCCATGAAAAGCGGAATATCATCAGCTAAAGCTGAACTGAAATTAGAATTTGTCCCTGAGAATAGTGTCATCTATCACTGACCCTCTCGAGAAAAAATAAACTATATAGCTACAAAATCCAAAAACAGAGGAAACACAGTTCCAAAACATGTTTTTCAATGACAGCCGAGCCGACACAGATGCGCGCACTTGCACACCCACCTGTTGTGTCATGGCTGCAAGCCGGTCTGGGCACAGGGAAGGACCATGAGGGAAGGGGAACGGCATAATGGAATGATGTGGGGCCTGCAAACGGAGGTAAGAATGTGAAGCTGCTCAGATAATTGCACCCTCTTCTAGAGGTTGTTAATTTCACCAATGGCCACCACACACACACACACACAAACCCTAGCGACAGGACTCAGGACTCAGGACGCAGCATTCAGAACAAGCAAGAGATCAAGGACAGGATAAAAGAAACCAGCAGAATAACAAATACCTGTTGCTGCTGCATAGAGGAACCTGATAACATTTGAATTCTAGATTCATCTTTACTCTCCATTATGGAACCTCTGTTTCCAGCAGCTGTCCTGCTGTTCAGACTACTCATCCCAATTGCTTTATTGGAATCTTGAACACCCGAGATTGTTCCCCCTTTGGCTTTTGATCGGTTTGTCAGGAACGGAAACTGATGCTTTATTTGTGTCTTCTGATAGCGCTGAATGGTATGGCTTATGTACACGTGAGTAGTGCACCTTTTCCATGATGATCGCCTATCAGCTGACACCTGTGGAAGCTGCACCCAAAAATTCAACAAACTCAAACTTTTAATAATGAAATCTGCTGTGCGCTTACATTGTTAATCAAAGAAGCTGTAGAACAACACATAGATTGTATCCAAATATCACAAGCAACTACAGTGGGGATAGGAATATACATTTATACTCAACTATATTACCTCTTTCATTAAAGAACTACACTTTTTAAGATTCGCTATCAGTCCGTCAAGACTTGTGCAACAAAAGAATCCATTAAACACTCAACTCTCAGGGACATAAAATAAGGATGTTTAGACAAACAGGTTTCAGGCCTAAAAGGAAACAAATGCCCTTCCAACAAAAACTTGCATGAGCACCCAACTAAGGACTCGTCCAAAATGTCATGCAGGGCCCAGTTCACATGGTACAGGCTCAATTTAATTTCATCCAGATCCAGCAGGAAATTGGTATATACCATCTAGTGCTCATCATTCTTGCACATTTCCCCATAATCTGGACAAAGACATTCTTCATCCACCCAATTTCACGCATCACAGTGAATACATTCCTGATGACCTATTAGCAACAGCAGGTATGTGCCATGCAGACAGAAAATAATACCACCTGCAAGGTGCAAAAATACAAACTAACCAACACAAGCCAGGATTAAACACCATCCAAGAGAAGTACATCAGGCACATAAATTTCAAGATGAGACAATCAACAACTGCTATTGACCGCTGATACAGGTAAAAGAGCATTTTCTTGGGATAGTAAAAAGAGCATTGCCAAGGGGACCGTAGCCCACCTTTCCAGTGTGAAGGTCAGTTCCATTGGAGCTAACTCCGTTTGAAGTAGTTCTACAACCAGTTGCAGCAGAATCTGGCCAGAGAGCAGCTTTACTTGAAGAAGACCTAAAAAGGTAAATTTAAATCAGATGACATTCTAAGGAAACAGAGGATACTGCTTATAAAATATAATGTTTGGAGTTCCACATCAGGAGTGTCAGGTGGGTTAAAAATTACATTGCCAAATGTCCATTACCACTGCTTGGCAAACCAGGCTGCAGAGCATGACTTGTATCTGATCAAGATTTTGGAACAATCAGTAAGAGAGAAGAGCACATAGAATGCAGTAATAAAACAGAGTTAATGTGTTCCACATGTAAAATGACTTAAGCAAGGTACAAAGTGACTACCTTCCCCACACACATAACGTGTAGGATTGTCAGCTTTCTGCTTGAAGGACCGCACTTGGTGTTCTGCTGAAGCAGATCCAAACTGGAAAAAAAAGGGGTATCATTTCAAAAATTTATGAATGTGCAATAAGAATTATGATCAGATCTCCTTGCATAGAAATATTACTGGCCAAGGACGAATCTCTGGTTTGTGCACCGAAAGGGCATTGGATTGTGCTGATCTGCTAGTTAATCAACGGGAACAAAAATCAGGTTGAAATAAAAGAAACTGCAATAACCAGCTAATCCCTTTTTTTAAATAAAACAAAGAATACACACTAAACAGTGTAACCTGTTTCCACAGTAAGAATAAAGAGAAGCTTCCAAGAGATTTGATGAGTTTGAAGAATCCCTTAAAATTGCATTCTTTGCCTGTTCATTCTTAGATGGAGATGTTCTTTGGAAACCGGGTTGAACTGTTCCATTTGATCCTGGACCGAACTCCTGGTTTCCACTGGTAATAGCAGGCTGCTCCAAAGCAGAAGGCTCAGGTTTTGCGGTTTCTGCCATTGGCTCTATCTGAAAAGAGGGATTTGTGGCTACAGGGCTGGCGCCTGGAAGAAAAATTTCAGTACTCACTTCTTTTGAAGCTGTTGAATCAGATATAACATTCAGCTTAAAATATCATAAACAGGAACTTCTTTTGGGGAAATAAAAAGGTTATTTTTGAATCCTAGGTTCCATTCAACTTTAAACTGAATATAAAAGATATGGGTTCTTGTTGAATTTACCAACCTTCTAAATTAGAAACAACAGTTGCTGCTGCATGTGAATTCTCCTCAGACATTCCGCCATCCTCACTGATCTTGACTGGCCTGCCATCAGGAATCATACTAGCCAATGCAGACAATGTCTCAGCAGCTTCTTCCTCAGCTTTGGTAACTGGTTCGTTTAGCTACTTAAACAGAAGGCCAGCAGTTATCAAGAGCCACAAGCTGACAATAAGGCTAAAAAGACAAGCTAAACAAAGCATGCTGATAACCAACCATGTTTCTCTTGCATCTCCTCGCACCATTAACACAGGGCATATGGTTACCATTGCGAGCATAGCATTTGTTCCTCGAATCTGGCAACGGCGGAGATGCTGATAATTTGTTCTTCAAATCCGGCAACGGCGGAGATGCTGATAACCTGCTGCGTTTGTTCATCGCTGAATTTGAAAATGGTAAGCAAGCATAAGTCCTACTGATGACACTTCAATCAGATCAGTACATTTCCAATAATGACCATGGAAAAACAGTAGTCTGACCAGAAAGTGGGAAGTAGGAACTCCAGATTCGGATTCACAAAATCATCTTTTATTTACCAGAAAAAAAGGAGAATAAGATTAAACTAATCATATTAGTTATCAGGAAAAGAATTATGTATATAGGGTTATTTTGTAAAAAAAAGAGAAGGTATTCCAATAAAAGGAACCGAGAAGCGTTTCATCTGAATTCTTTATACCTGAACGTAATTTCCTAGGCACCACAGCAGGACCCACAGCATTGCCATCCTCAGATGCCTGTAATTAAAGGTAAAAAAAGAAAAGAAGAAAGAAATAAAAAGGAGAGGAATAGATCATAATTAAAAGAGAAAACAGAAAATAAAATAAAAACAAGAAAGAAATAAAAAGTAGAGGAATAGATCATAATTAAAAGAGAAAACAGAAAATAAAATAAAAACGCTGGCTAAAGATGGATAGCCCCCCGCTGACACAAGGGGTGGGGAATCCAACCTTTGACTGGAGTCCAAAACTCCTAGAAAGCGGCGGGCGTGAAAGATGCTGCTCTCCTTCATCAGAACCACTGATGCCTCCTCCTCTATCGCCCGTCCTGCTGTACCCTTCGTTGATGCCTGAGCCCCACCTGAACGCCTTGGCTTTCTCTTTCTTCCATCTCTCCATCGCACTCTCCTCCTCGCCTCCTCCTCCACCTCCTCCTCCGCCACCAACATAACCAGTACCACTCAAAACTGCAACTTTTTTTTCTTTTTTTTTTCAGAAAAAAAAACAAGAACACAGGAGAAGAAGAAAAATCTCGATCAAATCCAGTAAGAGAATCAAAGGAAAATGCAGCAAAAAATCCCCGTTTTTATATGTAAAATCAAGAAAAGATCGGATTTTTTATTTAAACTAGGTAAGAGGGTTGTTTTGGGAAGAATGGAGGAATGATGGGGGAATTAATTAGGATTGGTACCAGAGGGGAAGGGGGAAAGGGGAGAGGTGGATTTGGCGCTGCTGCTGATGCGTCCAGATAACGCTCTCTGCCGTCGCTTCGCGGGCGAAGACTGACCCCCCGAGATGCCGCTCCGCTTCAAATCTCGACCTCTCTCTCTGTCCATATCCTCTTGACCCACATCCACATGCAATCACCGATACCTCTCCTTCTCTTTCTTTCTTCTCCTCTTCCCAGTCCTCCGTCTCTCTGCGGTCACAGGACAAGAGGAAATATAAGTGGGGGATGTGCAGTGTATCTGAGAGATATCAAGGATCCAATAAAGCGAGCGAGGGAGAGATGGAGACTGAGGGGAGGAAGGGAAAGCGATAAAAAAAAAGAAAAGCGAAATGCCGGACGAAGAGAGAATTGCATGAAGGAAAGTCTTTCTTTTTAGCCTCTTTCTATTGTTGGCAGAAGAAAAAGGGCTTCTTTTCTGTCTCCTCTAAAGATTTCCCACGAGGAAAGAAAAATCCTTCCAATTTTAGAAAATCTGGCACATAGTTTTCTCCGCTATCCTCTGGACTCCACCGCTGAAAACCAGATACCAACATTCAAGAGAGGCAGATGAAAGGCCAAAGAGAAGCCCGGGGTTAAAGGGAAAGACGACTTCAGAATCGGGGTGCTGCTAGAACCGATAACAAAAGAATATACATGGAGAGAAAAAGAGAGAGAACTTGAGTGGGGAAAACTATACAACACATTCAATGGATCCTCTCCAATATGGGTAGAAAAAGGGAACAACGAGCCATTAATTCTCGAATCCCTGATCCCTATCTTTCAGACTTTAAATCACAAGAAAACCAAGAAAACAAAAATCAGAAGGAAAGCTCGTCTCTTTATTGCCCTCAGATATTACAAATCCGAGAACAAGACCAGAAATCTGAACAACAAACAAATGAAGCCATGAAAGAAACCAGTAGAAAAATAGATAAAAATTCCAAAACCCGAAATAATCGCCATCATAATAGACGGGAAATAAAACGAAAAAGAAGAGAAAATAAAGATTCCACCGATCAACCCACGGCACAAGACCATCCATTCTTTCTTTCTCGTACCAACGAAACCAAAACATTATGCATGTATATATAATAACAGATTAGAGTAAAGCTAAAACAAAGAATGCTCCTCGATCATAACACCTTCAAGGATCGAAGTGCCCCATCCGATCTCCACCTCCCTCTCTCTCACCTAAAACCCAAGAAAAAAGGTACTCTTTTTTGCTGCAAGAAAAGAGCCCAGAAGGACAAAAAGATCGAAGCTTCCGGCCCTGCGAAACCGTGCCTATCTGCTTCCCGAAACGGCTTGCCCTCTCTCTCGCCCCTTTTTTTTTTCGCCTTTTATACGAGAACTCGAGAACGAGCTACGATCGACGGCTGTCAAGCTTCCTTCTTTCCAAGCCGTCCGATCCGCACTGGACCGTCCACAGCGGCGTCCGACGTGTCCCCCCATGTCGGCCCGCCGCAATCGATGGCCGCTGGTTCGGCCCGGATCTCTTCGTACCACATCCCTGGCTTCTCTCCGCCGTCTGATGGTGTCTGATGGACCCTGCTGTTTTGATTGGAACGGTTAGGGGGACGTCACTCATCTGGGCCCGAGTAACGGACGCCTGATCGCCCACTCCACGTGGTGGATTGGCCGAAGGCCATGCGCCTTTGTTTTTAGTCTCTTTCCCCTTCCCCAAGGCTTTTGAGTATGTTTTAAGTAAATTTATTCTTTCGACTTGGGTTAGACCCCAACTTGTTCTCTCACCATAAATTATTTTTCTATTATAATTGTACATGTAACTGTCGGCCAATATTAATAAAATATTTATAAAAAAGAGAAAAGTAATTTTATTTTTCTATTACATCGCATTCTGTATATCTCAAGAGCTATATATACTTATGTACAGGCTCCATATAAGAAAAATAATATACGCTAATATATAATTATGCTAATAAAAAAATATTACAAATTGTTATGTGATCCTTAAAATAACTCTAACAAAATCATGCTAATAAAAGAAAATAATACTGACCGATACAGGATCATGCTAACAAACAAAATAAAATTATGCTAACAAATATATTATAATTGTATGTGCAACATCTATAGTGTGTCCTTAATATAAATTTCATGTAGAACCCTGTTAATTATAGTTTAAAAATTAGAAATGCATCTTTGATCTTTCTTGCTAATTGCAAATAGGGAAATAGAAGCCGATTATACCCCACTATAGATAGGGTTCACAAGGCCCAATTGGGGCATTGTTTGATATTATCCTCCTAATGGAGGAAAATTGATGTTTAAATTTGTTGCCCTGCTTCACTTATGTCGAGCTTGTTGCCTCCAGGATTTATTGAAGAATAAAGAGATAATTGAGTTGAAGTCATGGACCAAAGATTAGCATAGCAAGCAGGACATTAGGATCAATATAGCATTGCAACTTAGAGCAAGTTAATTAAACATAATCCAATTGCAACCCACCTTGTAGATTGCATCAAGTTGGTCTAAATGTGTTTGATTTTAGTTCGTCTTCAGTTGAAAAATGTCGACTCATCTATTTACTTATTTATCACTTATATATATTATCAATTCTATGAAATCAGTGCAATAGCTAATTAATATTTCAAGTTCAAGTAACTTGAAATCAAGCATGATCATGCTTATTCACATTATCACATGAGAATTTGCAAGTATGGAGTCCATCTCAATGTCTAAATTCATCTAAGTTAATCTCGATCAAGCTTATTCTTCATTAAAACTATGCTTTTCAGCAATCTCACATGCATATCACCCACGCTTTTGTTGTGATCTAAAATCTAAAGGCTAGCTAGAAGACGAGCACATACCATTATGGGCTTGTAGTAAGCTCCAAAGGGGCCCACGCTAGCCCCCAAGTTCATGCGGGCTATCATATGGGTCAGTATACCGTCTGTAATAAAAGCTCTTATCCAAAAAGGTTAGCTAAAAAGATATTATTTAGATTCTTGGCCCTCTATAAGTATCTAATATTTTTTTATTATATAAATAATATCTAATTAGACATACGCTTGCATAAGTCTGCACAATTTTATGCTTACTTTTATATTATATTCTTATTTTCAGCTATCAAGTTTTATTCCACATTTTCTTATTGCTTCCGTGTCTTTACGTACTTTAGCATCCAACACTCATCATTGCATAATATTCCAACACTCTAGCTAATATAATCCAGTATGCTGGGATATTTGTTCATATAACGGGTATGTCAGCAGTTTTTCATTTCTTTTAGATATAGCAGAAGAAATTTCGATGGTTTTTCTATTTAGTTGTGAGATACATATAGGAGGGAAAAGTGTTAACAGAATAACCAACTGGGAGTGATCACATCCTTGGAGATATACATGGATCATGCAGCTGGTGCAGAAATATCGGAAGAGTGGTTTAAGGGAAGGATTATTCGATGTTCCTGATATGGCCCTGCAAGACGTGTGTACCATTAGCTACACTGATCTTGGAACTGAGCAGATGAAACTACCGGCGAGGAAGAGCCTTGGTGAGCAGGTCCGCGAGCTGATCAAGGGTACTGAGATGAGATACAGTCAGGATTTCCTTGGTGACCAGATCATGAACAAAGTGCAAATCAATGGCAATATATTTCATGCGAGAATGCATGATGGTATTAAGGCTAAGCTGCGTAGTGCCAATATTGTCACAGAATAGCGTGGGTGCAGTGGGAATCTGAAGGTCGAGTTCCTTTAAAAGAGATCGGATCCAGACTAATTCAGAGGATGAAGTAGCTAGAGTCCGGTATTCTGCTTCAGTGGCAGAGCGTGCAATGGCTCGTTGCTTCCGTGTGCTCCATGATATCGGACAATCACCAAGGAAGATGATATAGCCCGTGGTAGAAGTCCGATCATCTTGGTTACCTGCCCAGTCTGCATCTGAGTATGCACGAAGAGTAAGGTTTGGGCTCCGACGAAGAAGAATACCATGATGGATGGTGTGTTTGAGATAGCGCAAGACTCGCTTCATTGCTATCCAGTGCTGCATGGTAGGTCTATGCATGAACTGAGCAAGCTTGTTTACTGCAAAGGTAATGTCAGGTCTGGTGAAGCCGAGATATTGAAGAGCTCCAATTATGCGGTGATAGGTAGTACTGTCCACGGCACCGGAGCCATTATCCAAAGACAGGTGCTCTTTGGTACCAAGAGGGGTGGTGATAGCCTTAGTGCCACTCATGGGAGAACGATCCAAAAAGTCCCGAATGTATTTGTGCTGGGAAAGAAACAGACCTTGAGTAGTAGAGAGAACTTCGAAGCCAAGAAAAAAATGCAGTGGGCCTAAATCTTTCAGAGAGAAGCTAGAGCTTAGCTTGTGGACAACATGGGAGATCTCTGCTGGGTGATTTCCAGTGATGATGATATTGTCCACGTATACAAGGATGTATATGATAATGGAGTCCTTGTGATAGATGAACAATGATGAATCATCCTTTGAGTTAAAGAAACCAAGATGAAGAAGACACGAGCGAGTTCCTGGTACCAGGCACGTGGAGCCTGTTTTAAACCGTAGATTCATTTCTTCAATCGACAGACATGAGAAGGTGAAGCAGAGTCAAGAAAATCAGGAGGTTGAGCCATGTACACTCGCTCAGTGAGAGTGCCATGAAGGAAAGCGTTGTTAACATCCAGTTACCATAGATGCCAACCCTTCGAAACTGCAATAGCGAGCACCGTCCGAATTGTAACTAGCTTCACAACAAGGCTAAAGGTTTCGGTATAGTCAATCCCTGGGCGTTGATGAAAGCCCTTGGCAACAAGCCGTGCCTTATACCAAGCAATGGATCCATCAGGGTGTCTTTTGATCTGAAACACCCACTTGCACCTAACGAGGTTGCTAGAAGCCGGACAGGGTACCAGGTCCCAAGTCCCATGGCGAACGAGGGCAGTGAACTCATCTGACATGGCCTGTCGCCAATGAGGATCTTTAAGTGCTTGTGTAACATAGGTGGGCTCAATGGGTGGAGGAAGGGGATGCTTGGTGACAAGATAATGTTGTTTAGGTTTAAAGATATGATTGCAAGATCTGGTGATCATTGGGTGTATACGAGTATGAGTGGGAGGTGGAGGAGGCAGAACGGGAACCGGGACGATGCTCGGGGATGAAACAGGTGGAGCCGGAGAAGGTAATGGCTCAAGTTGTTGTGGAGAGTTACCTGCAGGGAGATTGGTGGATTATGAGCCCACAAGAGAAGATATGTCAGGTGAAGTTGTAACCATTGGTGGTACTAGCGGCATCAGAAAATCTGCTAAAGCTTCCCTTGGAGAGGCCGAAGGTGAGGAGCGAATAGTGGCGAACGGGTAGAGAGCCTCATCGAAGATAATGTGCTAGGAGATGTATATTTTGGAGGATTCCAGATCCGTGCATTTGTAGGCACTTTGAGATGTAGAGTAGCCAAGAAACAGACAAGGATGCGACTTGGGATCAAGTTTATTGGATGCATAGGGTTTGAGCCAAGGGTAACACTGATAGCCAAAGATCCTGAGTTTTGCCGGATGAGGGGGTCGGCCAAAGCGTACTTCAAACAGATATTTGTTGGTGAGAAGAGGAGTAGGCAGCCGGTTGATGAGGTAGACGGCAGTTTGAAAAGCATGAGACCAAAAAGAAGATGGAAGAGAGGCTTGGCGAAGAAGAGTGAGATCAGTTTCAACTATTTGTCGATGTCGGCGTTCACTCGTTCCATTTTGTTGGGGAGTATGGGGTGCAGTGGTATACCAACTAATGCCATGAAGTAGGAGATAGGGTTGAAGTTTGGTAAATTCACCCCCATCATCAGAGTAGAGCTTTGTGATAGAATAACTGAATTGCTTTTCGAGCATAAGTTTTAGTTTTTGAAAGATAGATAAAACGTCGGATTTGTGAACGAGAGGGAAAAACTAGCAGTACTTGGTGTAGTGATCAAGAAAGATCACATAGTAGCGGTAGCCGTCAATGGAGCAGTAGCTTGTTGGACCCCAAACATCTATGTAAAGGTATTCTAATGGACGAGTACTCGTCAGAGAAGTTCGGCGAAAGGAAAGGCGATGACTTTTATTGCACTGACATGAAATACATAAAGAGTTCCCATGTGAGGAAGACAGAGTGGGTATAGAAAAACGACTAAGTACTCTGGAAAGAATTTTGTTGGAGGGATGGCCTAAGCGGCGATGCCAGACTTCAATGGCAGTTCGTTTGCAGACCAAGGAAGTAGCAGAAGCAGATTTCATTGATGGTGGTAGTGGATAAACCCCATCTTGACATCTACCTTGAAGAAGCATCGCCTCCGTTCTCCGATCCTTCACAAGAAAGTGAAACGGATGAAATTCCAGGAAGACATCATTGTCTTTAGTGAAGCTATAAACTGAAATTAGGTTTGTATTAATCGACGGAACACAGAGAGTATTAGAAAGCTTGAAGGAACGAGTGGGAGAGGGAATGGTCGTAGAGCCGATATGTATTACACGCAAATCTGATCCATCACTGATGGCAACCTCATCTGTGCCATCATATTCGGAGTGAATTGAGAGATTGGCAAGATCGAAAGTGATGTTGTGGGATGCCGCCAAATCAACTAGCCATTTCTTGTTTGAAGAAGAAAAGGTAGGAGATGCACAGTTGGCAGAGACGCTAGGTCGTGGCTACACACGACAAGTTTTAGCAGAGTGTCCTAGAATATCGCAAAGTTGGCAAGTGATGGAGGCCATATTAGGACGACGATGAGGCCTAGACTTGCCAGAATGAGGTCGAGAGTTCTTCATGTTGGGGTACTTGTGGAAGTTGGAAGCCCGGCGTTGGGTGGAGTTAGCAGTTGCAACCAGAGTGGACGTGGACGTCTCTAGGCACTGAATATAGCTTTCATGGCCGAGCAACAGATCATGCAGTTCCTCAAAGGTGAGAGGATTCTCACGAGCACGAATTGGAGTAGCAATATCCTGATAGTCTGGTCCGAGTCCATTAAGGACATGAAGAGTAATGTCGTCTGCTGAGAGAGATGTATCAATAACGGCTAACTCATCAGCAATGATCTTCACAGCATGCAAGAAGTCGGTTACAGATCGTGAACCACGTTGGATATGGGTAAGATCCTCCTTTAGCTGTATGACTCTGGTACGAGAACGATTGGCACAGAGTCGAGATAGTTTCGACCAAACGGTATGAGACGTCTCCGACATAGCAATTAGTGGGATAACGGCTTCGGAAACGGAAGCCAGTATTGCATGAAGCAAGAGCTTGTCCTCCCAAAACCAGAGAAGATACGCTGGAGAAGGAGACGTTGAAGCGGAGGAGGAAGAGGAGGACAGGTCTTCCTTCGGCGGACATGGGTTTGTACCGTCAACGTAACCCATGAGATCATAGCCGATGAGGAGGGAAACAAATTGGACACGCTAGGAGGAGAAGTTAGACGACGTAAGCTTCAGAGGAAGTTGGGTTGCTGCATTGATCGAGATCAGTTGCGGAGTAGTGGTGGTGGGGATATTACCAACAGCAGTAGCGGCATTGGAGGAATCGCTGGAAGCCGTGAGAAAAAAGAAAGGAGAAAAGGACGTTGGAGGAAGGAGCGCTCTGATGCCATATAGCAGAAGAAATCTTGATGGCTTTTCTATTTAGTTGTGAGATACATATAGGAGGGAGAAGTGTTAACGGAACAATCAACTGGGAGTGATCACATCTTTGGAGATATACATGGATCATGCAGCCGGTGCAGGAATATCGGAAGAGTGGTTTAAGGGAAGGATTATTCGATGTTCCTAATATTAAAAACCTTTAGTTTTTATTTTTAACAAGATAAACCATCATGCACTTGCTCGGATGGCATTGCCTCTTACCAAGTGGAAAAGAGATTAGAATAGACAATGGATTTCAGTTAAGAGTCAACCCCCTTAGAGCACGATGGATATAGAATAGAAAAGACAGAGATTAACCTCTCCTCCTAATATCAAAGTAACCTACAAGAGTAACAACCACATACAAATTTGACAATCTTATTGGAGGAAATCAATTGGCAACTCAAAATAAAAAAGTCCAGTTATGTTGAACTTTCCAATTGCTCCCTGATCATTCAGCCTGTACAGTGGCAGCACGAAAGATTAACTGGAAATGCCCAACAGGACTGCTCCATGTTCGCTGATAAGTTTCTTGCTCGTCATGGAAATAATGGTGCAGTGTCTCACCATTGGCTTCGGCATGAAGACCTTTATTCATCAGCCATCAGCTGTGCTCTGTGCAGGAAACGTAGCCAGTACCAGAACCCACAGCAGAGAAACAGCGCTCCGACCAAGCACACGGACGCTTACTAAAACCGATCATCTTTTCTCTTTCTATTTTCTTCCTAAAGAAAAAGGGCAAAACTTTCTCTGCTCAAATTTTGAGCTCCGCAATGGCGACCGACACATACCAAATTTGGATGACCACATGGATCGCCTTAACCATATAAGTAGAACAAAAACCATAAACTATTACCGAAGAAGGCCGGGTGTTAATTGCCTGCCAATAAAAGGTTAGCACGAACCTGTAACGCCAATTTTTTATTAATCAAAGGTCACTCTGAATAACCTTTTTGTCAAGCCAGGATAGTACTGCAAAAACATCGTAATAGAACATGCTATCTGATCTCATATTTTATGTAGAACATTAATCAAGAATTAAATGGTCAGATACAGAAAGCTGTCG
This sequence comes from Phoenix dactylifera, assembly GCF_009389715.1. Lineage (NCBI taxonomy): Eukaryota > Viridiplantae > Streptophyta > Magnoliopsida > Arecales > Arecaceae > Phoenix > Phoenix dactylifera. The sequence goes on along the minus strand of NC_052393.1, from coordinate 3,275,033 downwards.
AATCACTTGTATAATTACAAAGGTTCAAGCTCAATTACATGGCAAAAACTATTAAATGCACAGGTTATAAAGTTATCATTATCCTAGCCTAGTGTCACAGGCTTGGCAGACTGACTGGTAATTAAAATGTGTATCCACAGCCACCTGATTAGGTTGCTTTGGAAGGTGGTGTTAGTTCATCACGCAAAGACATTCAGAAACCTATTCACATGTTGAGAGGGGAAAAATGCGAAAGTAAATAAAAGGAAAATTGTTCCTTGAGGTTTGTTTCAGAAATCCACTCACAGGTCCATCTCGAAGAATGTGAGCATTCTCCTTGTATCATAACAGAAAGTACTGATTCCCAGCACCACTCTATTCCACGCTGAGAGCATCAGTCCCTCATAGCAGTTTGGGGATTGGTACGGTACACACGATCAGCGGGTGACAGGTGAGCTCTATGTATCATCCCAACAATCGCCATGCGGCTGGGACTGGAGTGGGAAATAGAGTGGTTTGGTGAAGCATTTTTTATGGCCTCCATCAGTCACACTATGCTACCTGCCAGTCCTGAATTTTTCGAGTAGCTCTACTGCAACTGGTTAATTATGAACTATGGGCTGCAGAGATTCTTGAGATCTTGCTCCTTGGCAAATGAGGCTGGAATGATCCTTGCAGCGTAGGGATAAAGATCTTTGTATGAATTCCTTATAGTGCCTTCTGCCACTCCCGTAGCCAATGAGATATCTGTAACATATCACTGTTAGCACCCTAAAGGATGAAAACACAACACACTGATTTAACAGATGACAATGACATGGTTTCTGAACCTCTTAGAGGTTTCTTCTCCTCTGAAAGCTGAGTTATCATGTAAATGACAGCTGCTGCAATTGATATAGGACTCCTCCTGCAAAAGCAATGGTTGTTGCAAATCCTGATTAATTAATAGAAATTCAAGGAACATATTCATATTTTACATTCCTACAGTTGGAGCAAAGTAACAAGATACGAGACAAACTATCCCTAAAAGTTTAAGGGGTTCTGGTTTAAGATGGCATAGCAATCTCAATAACTGAACTACTTGCTGCGAAAGATAATTTTCTTGACAGTGTAAAATCCACCAATGCCATTGTTCGACACACATCAACTTTGACATAAAATGTCAATCAAACAAAACTAAAGAATATGGAAGAGATGAAACCAGATGCAACATCAATTTATTAGAAAAGTGAACAGTTCATGGATTTGGATTATGATAACCGCAGACTTGCAGCTGTCAGCAATGTAACCTACTGTAAAATGAGGTACTGTAAAATGAGGTAGAGGTTCTTATCCACATGCTACAATCTGTAGTATTACCCTAATCTCAGCAATAACGACATGAATGAAATCAATACAAAATTTGTCAAAACAGTGTGAATCACACTATTAATCACTTGACTAGTAAAAATGGGGTGACTCATCCACATCAAAGTCCCTATGAATTGTAATATCTGGATATGATATAAGTTTTGCATTGTGAATTGTTAGATACAGATTTCATATAACAAAAACTCCTCTACCTCTTCCTTTTTCAGCAGAAATAGCCATTCAAAAGTTTTAAGGGTAGAGAAGGTCTAAGTACATAATATGGAACCTCTAAATTATCATGATAACTAAATGAAAGAAAAGGATCCAACAAAAGAAAATGGCAAGTGTGATAATGAAAAAGAAAAAATAAACAAACAGATACAGAAATGAAAGTCCCAAACAAGTCATTTTTGCACAAGTAAAACCACTTAGCCCCAAGACCAGCATCACAACTTCCTTCTTCATACTCCCTTGACGCACTGCGTTTCTCAAAACAGATCTTTTCATTCCTCAAGTTCCAAATTCCAGAGCGTACAGCATGTCATACTTTCTTTTTTATGCATCTTTACGTCTGAACATGAACCCATCTGACACCCAAGACTACATCTCCAACTCACAGTCCTAGATTATTAAGTGAATGAAAATCTAGCACCAAGAAATCCAAAAGAAGTTGCATAGGAGACTAAGCATCATATTCATTTGGGCAAAAAGTTCACATCCACTCAAAACTAGCTTCTTTTTAGCAAACTTCTCCTGAAGGATCATTCCTTGACAAGTATATACAGAGCCTTGGAACTTGACTGTTTCTAAAAGATTCTATATCAAGTTCTCTAAACATAGGGTGACACTCTAAATGTTCAGAATCCACAGTAGGATTTTCCAGTCAACACCCCAGCAGTCAGTCAGTCATCCCAATACAATAAAGGACAGACAATTATGGCATCAAATGTTTCCCCGTGTCAAACATGCCTCTTTGAAATAATTGGGCCCTGCATATCCTTGCTCCAATATCCTCCCAAGAAAGAATCTAAACTCTGAGCTATGAGCCATCATGAAAAGTAAGATAAAAGTTTAAGACAAGACACTCGCAGCACCAAAAGATTCTTCTAATAACGTGCTTTAGCTACATTTTGACACTTCACCTATCCTAATTGGATCAATGACACTTGATCCTGACAACTGTGCCACGTTACCATTACCAAAAAGCAGTGTAGTTGACTTTGACTACAAGGCACCAATAACAAAACAAATGCCAGCATTATCTAGTATCTAGCTTGAGTAGGGAAATTGAAAGCAATATCAATTGTCTCTAACCAAATTGAAATAGTGTCAACCAGTGATGGCAGGTTGTAGCATGGTGTTTTTTTACAATTTACAAAAGCTCGAATTCATCCTGTGCAACACTGGACAAAGCAAATACACACATGTAGAAAAGGTGGATATGCTGTACATACAGTTCCATACACTGCATAGTCTAATCCAAAGTATTTTCATTAAAAAAGGTCAATAGATTTTGCAAAATGGCATCATTTAGCATAGATGAGAACAAATGCCAGGAAGATGTTTTGAATAAGGTTCATTCTAGTAACTATTCTCAATTCACTGGTCAATAGGAGCAGAGTTTGTGACTTTGATGTTTACAAAAATTAGACTTCATTTTAAGACCCTTCATATTTGTATACATCTAGTTAAAAAGAATGGATTCTTTTCAGTTTCACAATCTATGTTCTATACATATGAATCATATATTTAGGTTGCTTGTCTTATGACAATTAAAAGATGACTAAATGTGACTCATGGTGCAGCATAAGCACCGGTGTAGGCAGAGCTACTTTTAATGAGTCTGAAGGCTCTGAAATCCTAGACAACTGCAACTTCATGAATTATATATTGACCCAAGAACCTAGAAAGTTAGCAGTGCACCCAACTAAGCAACATACACAACAGTTTAAGACATTTCATGCAGAAAAAAAATTATTTCTAGTATAACATCAAGTAAATTTACAAATTGAGAATTCTTTTCAGTAAAATGAACAAAAAAAGGGCCTGTTTTGGTTGCCTGTAAGTTTTGATTGATCATAAAACATGATTTCCGTAAAACAGGTTTCATGGAAAAAAGAAAGAAGCCAACTTTAAAGATTGAACAGGCTCTGTGGGCGGTCCATGACCCCTGGATGCCGAAGGCGTCTTTGGGCTGATCTCGTAGTTCCTACGGGGTGGAGATAAACAGAAAGGGGCCAACCTATTTAGAAAACTCACTTTTCAGGTTTCATGACAAATCAATTTCTCCAAAACAGGTTTCATGAAAGGTAAGTAATTGGTGATCTTATAAACTTCGCTCATTTTAGGAATTCAATAAAACCATTTTGCTAAAACTGCCAACCAAGCAGCCTTTTGGAGTCCAATTGCAGCAATACGTACTGACTCTTTAAATTGGTATCAGTGCATTTATTGCCATGCCAATTATTTAATGAGGATTTAGTTGTCAGCTCATAATAGTCACCAAAATGTCAAAAGAAAATATTTATCTATGTTCATGCATCTTGACTGTTTCAATAAATATTTTAATTGATTATGTTAGCAATATATAAAATTACTATCTAGATTCAAAATTTTTAATATAAGAAAATGTTCAAGGTACTAAAAAAATTTATTCAGATAAAGCATGGAATTCTGTCATTAGATAGCATGCTTGTAGGCACCCTTAAGGCTTTATATGTCACCCTAAAGCCCTTCAGTTGCACAACTGTACAAGCAGACTGTAGAAAGCTTGCTAGCCGTCATGACAATTGGATAGACCAGAGGAGGTCTAAAAAGCATCCTCGAACTTATGATGAGGCCAGTTCAGAAGAGGGAGAAGGACTTCAACAATGATGCTTACTACATGGAAGAGAAGTTATTAGATTAGTTAGACCAATCAGGAAACTGTAGGTGATACATCAGGAACATCTCCTAGATCACAGAAAGGGAATCAGAAAGTGAAAGGCATCTGTCAAAAATTTCTACAGATCAACTTTCCATATATGTACCTTATATCAAGCTCTTCTGACTTGTGGACTGCTTCTTGAGCAGCCTTGACTGCTTGATTAGACATGCCAAGATGCGAACAAAAACGCCGCTGCAAAATTAAAGGATAACAAAACTGAGAAACTATAGTAAAATGGCTACTGCAAATTTCAAAGATGGGGTATATAATATCTTAACTACAAAAAAGGCTATTTATAAAACAAAAGGCAAAATATGAATCATATATATAAAAAAATCTAGCCAAGGGAAGATATGGTATAACACCGAAACTGACCAGGAAATCTCCGGCATGTATAGTGCCCATTTCCATTGATTGACCCATCTCAACTTCAAGCTGCTTTACAATGTACTCTTTTGCCCGACCAATTTCCTTTTTTGTAGCTCCATTGGCAACAGAACAGATTTCTATTTGGAAATAGAAGACTTGAGGAAGTTTACATACCAAATGATAAATTCAGAGTGAGACTAGTATAAGATGTCAGCCATACCCTTTACAGTTCGAGGTCTGTCCTCTTGACGACAAGCAATATATAGACAAGCAGCCAAAATTGCATCTTGATTTCGTCCTCTAATGGACTTCAGATCTTCCACTTTCTTATATATCTCATTGGCTCTATCCTTTATAGAACAAGTCATTTCAGTCATTTATTTGATGATAAAATCCAACAACATGAACCCCCTAAAGGCATCTTAGTCCGAGCATTCACACAGAACTGACCATTATCTATCCTCTAGCCAAGTACAGATACAGCACAAACCAGTCTTCAAACGATGACAGCAACAACTACTAGTAAAGTTCCAGTTTGGCATAAACAAAACACACAATATACTCTACACTACTTCCATCTAGCAGATCATGCACACAAGGCAGATCTTCAATGATGATAATCTCTAGGATAGAAAGAAAATTTATAAATTTCAGAAAAGACAGAGATAACTCCTATCCAATTCACAGATACTGCACATAATATCAGCATAGGTTCAGCAAGGGATAAGCAATGCATCTAAATGAACCTATGTACATCTAAATGAACCCATCAATTAGAATTATGAAAGCTTGAAAGCTAAAAATCTAAATTAGCAAATTGAAGGTAAAAGTGAAAGGATTAAGTAGAAGATGTAATTATAGCAAGAAATGAAATGAAAAAAGTTCATAGATATTCATGCTTGTAACTTGCCTTCAACGAAAGGTATTTAGTTACATAGATCACGCAACATCTTGGTTATGATGAAAATTCTGGAAAACTAGGATATCAAGATTTCCGAGATTATGGTCCATATTGTAGGAACCAAGATTTGAAAAAAATTGGGTTTCGGTTTTGCCCGGGTTTATAGAGTTCTGATTTCAGCAGTTTTTGGTGATTTTGGAAGTTTTGCTCCAAGTTTTCGAGTCTCAGCCTAAAAGATTTGAGAAAAATTTTAAGAGAAATTGAAGAAAAGTAGAAAACAAAAGTCAAGAAAAAGTTACTACATAACATTTCAGAAAGTTTTCTACTGAGTACATTCTTTATTTGTTTAGTTTTGATAATCTTAGGCTAGCATTCGTATAACATATGAGTATAACTGTGTTAGTATACTGTTAATTTTTGTCGTGTATATATTATATATAATGTATAAATTTCTTTCTTGAACTTCAGATGTTTGAAAATTCATTATAGTTATCAATTTTAAAACCTTTTAGTGCCGAGTGCATTCAAATCTTTTTCATTTTCTAACAGGACCCACAAATATGTTGAATTCTGATATTGTTCAAGTTAAGTGGCTATTTAATCATTTGCATGTAATTAAAGAATGTATCTTTTTTTATACAAAGAGATACACCATTCAAATGTCTCATATTTAGATGTTCAAATTAGTCTTTGTAATAAGCTATGATGAGGGCCTTTCTTTTACACCTCAGCCACTCAGCCAATCAAGGTTATATTCATTATCTATCTTGTTTGTAACTCAAGCAAAAGGAAGAAAATCATGAAAAATTAATATTATCTAGCTAATGTGCTTAAATAAAGAAATAACCTCAATATAATTGTAAATACAAAAATAATACTTAAGAAGCATCTATAGCTAATTTCAGTCAGGCGAAAGTCACCAAAACTAGACTAGAACCAACCAAAACTGCCAAAATTAGGAAACCTCTGGTTTAGTCTCAGAAAAAAGTTAATACCACTAGGAACCAAAATATTGGAATCTCAACTAATAAACCAGTGATTAACTTCCATCTTAAGTATTGATTTTAAAATTTAATATTCAAAAGTAATTTAAAATTCTAAAATGGAGTAGGAAATTTGAGCCAATAGTTTGATATGATATTAGCCAATATATGGAAATATATTGATTCATTAGACCAATAAAATTAGTGTTGAGATATAGGCTGAATCATATTAGCAAGCACAAAATACAAATACGAACCAATATATAGGATGAGATTAAAACCTTTCTCCAAGTAACTATGCATTTTCCTAGGTGCTAACATCCTAGAAGAAGATTTGCTACTTGAAAATGAAGATACAACTTCCAACATGTTTTCAATACTTCATGATGAACTTCCTATTTTGTTATACATTCAAATTACAATTTAATGATACTTCTTTATCAAATTATTTTATTCTTTTCTTTTAAGTGCTAAAACAACTAGGCAAGAATCAAAAAGATCTGAGATCTGATCTGACTCCTAAACAATTTCTCTGATGTTAATAAAGAAACACTAAATGCTCAAAGTAAGATTGAAGCCCATCCTTCCTAATAGAGTTGGGTGTCTCTATCATCATACCGAAATCACCTACCCAGGGACAACTTAAATCATTGTTAACAGAAGAATGGAACTTGCATGATATAATATGAACAACGTTACAGGTGTCAAGCACAATAAAGACACGCTGTCAGATTACATACGGATATATCAGTTTTATCAACTATAGGGTATCTGGTTATGATAGTCTGTGGTCCTATTTCAGATTTAATTTTTGGAAGATAACCACCATGCCTGAGGAGACCCTATTCTGGACAGTTTGTTGTCAACAATGATTATAAATCAATTAATTCAGTACTACTTAAACATTTCTTGTGCCTAGCATTTCTTCTAAAATTAAGCTAGATCTTCCTCCATCATGAAGATAGATTCCCTTAATATTAAGTCCAAAGGTTGGTAAAGGTGGTTCTGCATCCAAACACTCTTAGCATAGCAGCTCTTAGTTGTGACGTGAAAAGTTTTTAAATAAGTGTTAAATATTCTTATGATTCTTGCCATCTATCAATACTCAATCGTCAAATTCAGCACATTAACCCTCCTTTATATACAGAAAAAGCAAAGATGGCCAATGGAAACCCATTGAACATCCAAGAATAGGCAGACATTTACTAACACTGCTTTGATTAGGCTGTTTTGTTTATGAGTTAAATGTTAGAATGCAATGCAGCTCCATGCAACAAACCCTGCCTTCTTCCTTCTTCATCAAAACTGCTTTGGTGCTTCCAAAGTCTACAAAAATCTTAAAGAGCTATCCCTGATAATATGAGTCTGGACTGCAAAATCAATAGGTGGAATTTAGATCTTATCAAGTTGTATTGAAGGACTCATTTAAGGCCATTTTTTTGCCTATTGTTGCTTTTGTAAAGAGTTTAGCACCAACATACAAAGGGCAATTATCAAGTCAGGAGATGGATGCAAAATGCTGTCAAATTTAAATGGACTAATGCTATGACTTGTGAAGCTAATACATGTCGATGGGACAAGGCTTGTATGTTCAAGCTTAAGCTTCTGTGGTTCAGATGTTTTATATAATTTTCATATAAATTTTAATTGTCATTAAAGAATCCAGAAGTTAGCTGTCACTACCAATGAACTGATGGATCCTAGTAGTCTCAATATCAAATTCCAATTTGCAAAACAGAAAAGAGTAAATAAACCAGCAAAAATCTTAGGACATAGGAGAAAACCCACAAGACATTCCCATAAATATCATTAAAGAATATCAGAAAATATAAATGGAATAGATATTTCTTACAAAAAAAGTAAGACATCTAGTAAGCTACGGGAAACCAGTATTTGATACAAAAGAAGACAGAAGGACCAAGCAACAAGAGTATGTTAAGAAAATAACAATGTGATTTATACAGCCTGATAGCGATAGAGGAACTAAAGCATCCTTACAACCATATTCTTTCCTTTCAAAAAAAAAGAAAGAAAGAAAAATCATCTCAAAAAAATAATTATTGTTTTTAACAAAACTTTAGAATAACGACCATATGCAGGCTAGTTTTGTACCTTGATAGTTGCTACAAGTCCCAACCTGAAAGGAAAGGCCACTAGATCAGTTCTAGCTTTAACATTGAACTTGAAATTTAAAATAAAATGCAACAAGACAATTTGGATTTATCTTTTCATGGAAATAAAAGAGTATATCATACCCTTACAGCTAACAATATGTAATTAATATTATCAACATAAGGCATGTTAGTATTGTTTACCCTAGTGCTCACGACCCAATTTATAACAACAAGCAAAAAAGACATTTGAGGAACAAATATTTTTTAAAAAACATTCAACCGTTTCCTACTTCTGTTCAAATTTTTTTTAACACATACAGCCATTCGTGTGTCTCATTTTCATATTGATGCACCCGCTAGAAGCAAACAGCAAATTGTTTCAAGTTTTGTACAAATACACACAGATGTGCTTCATTTCATTAGACCCTGAAAAAAAATGTCGTCGATTTTGCCAATATTCCACTCATCTACCATAGGTCATGGATTGCAGTTAATAAATTAAAAGGGTTCATTGAATTAAATTAAGATTATGCAAGTGATTAATCCTATCTACAGTTCAGATTTTAGCCATTATTTGTTGATTCACAACATTACCAAGATCTATTATTCTTCGATCCATTTCTTAATTCCCAAAGACATATGGCATGTTCAATAGAATTTCACAAACCCATGTAACCCGTTCTCATTATCGAAGTCGATACCTAACCTAACAGCAGCCCAGAAATGATCAACGAAAGGAGCAAGAAATCAAGAAAACAAAAAGAAAAGAAGAAGAAAGTAGATGGAGATGAGGGTGAGCTGGATCTAGAAAAAGACCTGTCGGCCATGTTGGCGATGGTGCGGAAGGCGAGAATGAGGGAGCGGTCGGGGTTGGAGCCGCGGTTCTGCCAGCGGCCGAGGGAGGAGGACAGGAAGTCACCCTGGGCGCCGTTGGGCTTGGAGATGACGGTCGATAGGCCGCCGTCGGTGAGGAGCGGGTTGGACGGACCGCCGACACGGACGGGGTCGTTGTCGGCGGACTCGTTGGCGAAGGTCCGCCATTCGGAGGTCTCGTCGATGGAGTGGGCCTCCAGCACCAGCCCGCACTCCAAGCACACCGTGTCCCCCGCCGAGTGGTCGAACACCACCTCCGTGCTCCGCTTGCAGTCCGGGCAGAACGCTTCCGCCATTTTTTTCCCTCTCCCCCCTTCCTCTCTTTTTTCTTTCTTTTCTTCTCTTTATTCCTTTGCTCCGCGCGATTACCACCGCCTCGGAAGCTTCCTTCACCGATCCAATGGATCGAGCTCTCCTCCAATCTCTCTCTCGCTCTTTCTTTCCGCGGCCCCGCCGCGCAGCCGGTGAGGGAAATTAACCGGCAGGCAGGTGTAAGGAACGGAAATGCGGCTCTCGGGAGCTTCTTTGGGATATGTCTGAATCCGAGCTAATTTAAATCGATTTCTTGAACCCAAAGTCCACCTATAAAAATGGCTTGAAATAAATTCAACAAAGTCGGTTGGATTAGATTCCATTAATGGGGGTTGACATTCTATAGATTGGGTTAAATAGACTGCTAAACCTAAACACAAAAATTCTATTATATATATAAAATATTAAAAAAAATCTATTATGTATGCATAGAGGGAGAAAGAGTTTTGACTCGGCTATATTTGAATGGATATTTACTTACATTCCATCAAGTATATATTATACAATGGAGATCTTACATTAATGGTGGAAGTTGTTAAAAATTATATCAAAAAAATTAGAATATAATTTTATATAGGCTGTCCAATATTTTTTTATCACTGGATACATAATCTAAAAATATCTAAATTTCATAATTTTTGATATGTAAATAATATAAAAGTAGTAAATCATATCCGATGATTTGGATCATTGATATAAGATTCCTATTGTCCAATATAGATCCGATAGAATCCACTAATTTGGGTCATATGGGATGCATACAAGCAAAAATTGTTTCAAACTCAATTTTTCGATTCATGTTTCTAATTTTTTTAAAAGAAATATGTTAGCAAAAATAATTTTAGAAAATAATATACATTATTTATTGGGGAATAGAATGTTGCACATTGAAAATATTTAGCACCTACATTAACTTGAAATTTACCTGTTCATTCAAAGGATGTATATTATATGATATCTTTTTTCAAGAAGCACCTGAACATAAAAATTTTTATGTTTTGTTTTACTTCCCTCCTTACCCCCATAAAGAATTAATAAAGACAGATTCAGACTCACCAAAGAGTTAAGTCGCAATATGAAAGATAAATTTCAAAAGAGATGCACATGAAGAACACAAAAAGAGATGCACATCTAAAAGGAGTTGCCACATCACCACGAGGGGGAAGGATCAAATCTCCACAAAGGAAGTCCTCAATCCCGGTCCAAGCAATCATTAAACCTATTACGGTGGCCAAGTTATGACAATTACAATGATGATTTATGCTTAAGGCATAGATTAAGTATTCTCAATAAATAAAAAAATTCGTTGCTCGTGTCAACACTCAGGTGGCTTATGGACTAATCAGTCATTACTACTTGGCTAAAGGACATCAGAAACATAATACTTGCAGTAATGGACCATCACAATTATGATGAAAATGACAATAAACAATGGCATATATACGGAAGCATTTTTTCTCGAAAGCATTGCCTTCTTTTTCCAACAGTCATCACGCTAAACTAACCAAATTAGTTTAAGGAAAACTGCAAAAGACACCTAATTTTGGACAAAGCCATAATGATGCATAAAAAATGAAATAAGCAACATAATAAGGCATAGCAATATGCTTTTTGGAACTCAAAAGACAATGATTTTTCTCGAAAATGTTGTTTAAGGTAGTAGGGCTTCAACATGAAGGCAAATTATAATTCCATTTCCCATTATTCATAATCTACTTGTTCTATGTTTTATATATAGCATGGCAAAATTTTGTCGCTTGAATGATCCGGTCCAAAACCCTAGTCTAGATAATTTTTTTTTTGTCTAATTTAGTAATTTAGAATCACATTCCAAGTCTATAAATCCAAACAATACGAGAAATTATTGTAGGCATGAAGCCAGACCAAACTAAGTATCAATTTTTAGAAGTCCATGCATAAGCTTAGCGCAGATGATGTAATTTAGTAAGCGTTTGTTTTGTTTTTTTTTTTAATCGTCTGATGTAGTTGCAATTCGGGCCTTGATTGCCCACAATGTTGCTGGCACTGATAGGATCCAGATTCAAATCCTGCCTAAGGGCTCCCCCTCTCTTTACGCATATAATAAATTCAAAATTTTGCAATTTGAAGAGTTATTTGTGTCCGACTGAAATGTCAAAAATATAATAAACAAGCCCGTAAACCTGCATTAAAGTAATCAGAAATCAAAGAAGCTTGTTCCAAAATAGCATTTGAATAAAGGACAGAAGAACGTAGAACAGAATCATATATCAGTGATATTCAACCACTCTATCCAAACATTTCTATTGTAATCATAGTCCTTAATATATTATTTTGCACAAATTGCAAATGAAAGTTGTTGCAGCATATGGATTCTCATCTTGCCATCTAAACAACTGGATAGAGAAAAGCACAAGAAGATACACCTTACAGACAAAGACTTAAGAGTGGTCCAACCTCAGTATGTATATCTTGCAGACAAAGAGTCAAGACTTTTCACAAAAAAAAAAAAGAAAAAAAGAGTCAAGACTAGGTCACCTCACTATGCATAGTACAGTCCTTTGGACAGTAAATGCACGAATACTACGAGATGAAGCTTAGGTCATAACCTTTAAACAGTAAAAAAAAAAAAAAGAAAAAAAAAGAAAAAAAAAGGCTAGCCAAAATTTAAATTTCTTAATTCTATATAAATATTCAAAATCAATCCAGCGAATAATCAATATTGGACTAAACACACGTCTGCACGGTTCTCGCATACTCCCCGCTATTTAAGTCCTGATGTCCTCGATAGGCTAAGGGTTCAAAAATTCAAATCTAATTACAAAAATCATGAACCGTACTGTAGTGCATCCTATTCTATATAGATTATAGGCCGAGTCCGCTTTGATACTATTTGTAACAATTCAGTATTTCATCCAAAAAGACTAGCTAGAAGGTATTATCTGGATTCTTTGATACTATATAAGTAGCTAAGATCTATCCAGTGAATAATCGATGTGGGGCTAAACACACGTCTGCACGGTCCTCACACTCATAGAAGCCAACTAAGTTTAAAACTTGGTTGATTACTAGCGAATGTGCTTCTTCGGCCATTTTAGGTGAAGTTATGACATGCATATTAGGAAACACAATACAACAGTAAAACAAATAATAAATAAAATAACAGAAAGTGATAATTATTTAGAAAATGAATCTCTTAAAACAAGGTCATAGGCCCTACCCAAATGGGATCAATTTTCTGGTTCCTTTCATCATCATTTCATATTAAAAGCTACATACTCGGTCAATGCTATGCTTTCAGATCCTTCATACTTTTAAAACTACTATTCAAGTAATTTTAGGATTTGACCTGCTAACATGACCATGCCAAGAAGGATTTTACATTAGCTGCATTGACAGAGATGGTCTACAAAATTTAACTGTCTTTTGTAACGAAGGGCATATTTTCTCCAATTATAAAGAAAATCTCTTTAAGCGGCTTGAAGATTATCTTTCTAAATTCCTGCATTGTTGTAGCCAAAAAAAAGTCCGATGAAAATATATACACAAGTATAGTTACAATCATGTCTTAAGATCAAGTTAACTGAGTTGTACAATAGTAAATACATAGACAAAAATAGCAACAAGCTGATTTGATGAATTTCTATTATTGGTGTATGTGGTTGTCATTGTCATGAGTTATATCTGTTAAGTTGATTTGGTGAATCTCAGTAGGTACTCTTATCGGTTTGGCCGGATCGAGAGCGAAGGGATAAGGCGACGATAGGAGTAGGCCTCGCTGCAACAAGCCAACACGGCTCGTGAAAAGCTCGGCACCTATTGGGCCACGTCGCACCATTGACATCACTCAAAATTGCGCTAGTTTAATCTTGGTTATTTCGTGACCGAGTGAACCCTGGAGGGGGTGCCGTAGATGGAGTTCTTCAGTCTGCTGCTGCTATGGATTTCGGTAACCCTCCCCCTCTTCTTCCTCCTCACAGTAGTAGCAGGACACAGATCCCACTCCCAAGGCCTGCTTCCACCGGGACCCAGGCCGCTCCCCGTCGTAGGGAGCCTACTCCAGCTTGGCAACAAGCCGCATCAATCCTTGGCCCGGCTCGCAAAGACGTATGGTCCTCTCATGTCCCTCCGCCTTGGCCAAGTAACCACTATAGTCGTCTCCTCCCCGGAGATTGCTAGAGAGGTGCTTCAGAAGAAGGACGCGGCCTTCTCCAGCCGTTCGATTCCTGACGCCGTCCGTGCCCTCGGCCATGCCGATATCTCCATCCCATGGCTGCCGCCAGCCAAGCAGTGGCGGAGCCTCCGCAGGATTTGCAACACGGAGCTCTTCAATTCCCAAACACTAGACGCCCACCAGTCCCTCCGGCGCCAAAAAGTACAAGAACTGCTATCTTATATATCCGACCGTTCCCTGAAGGGTTTGCCGGTGGATATCGGGCGAGTGGCGTTCACAACGTCGCTCAATCTGCTGTCTCGCACCATTTTCTCTGTTGACCTCATCGATCTATACTCCGAGTCCTCTCAAGAATTCAAGGGCGTGGTGCTGGAGATCATGAAGGAAGCTGGGGGCTCTAACCTCTCAGATTTCTTCCCACGGCTCGCCCCAGTTGACCCACAAGGCAGGCGCCGCCGCCTGGCGGCTCTTTTCAAAAAGATGGAGGATATTTTTGACGAACAGATCGACCGGCGACTGCAGAGCAAAGAAGAACACCAAGCAAGCAAGGACTTCTTGGAGGTACTCCTCCATCGCCAAGTGCAGCAAGATAGCTTCAAGATCGACCGACAAGTCATGAAAGCATTATTTGTGGTAACCACGTAAAGTTGCAATTTAAGTTGATTCTTTGTTTCATTTATTTATCTATTTTTAATATGAAAGCTGCTCTTGTTCTAGGACCTATTTGCCGCTGGTAGCGACACGAGCTCGAGCACAGTGGAGTGGGCCATGACGGAGCTGCTGAGAAGCCCCCGGTGCATGGCGAAGGCTCGCGACGAGGTTGCGAGAGTGATTGGCCGGGAGAAGGAGGTGGAAGAGTCGGACATTGGCCAGCTCCCCTACCTCCAAGCCGTGGTCAAGGAGACCTTTCGACTACACCCGCCGGTGCCATTCCTGCTGCCCCGGAAGTCAGAATCAACGGTGGAGCTGCATGGGTACACCGTGCCGGCGGGCACGCGCGTCCTGGTGAACGTGTGGGCCTTCGGCCGGGACGGGGAGGTATGGCCGGAACCAAATGAGTTCAAACCCGAGAGGTTCTTGGAGAGGGAAGTGGACTTCCGGGGCCGAGACATGGAGCTGATTCCCTTCGGCGCAGGACGTCGGATTTGCCCAGGATTGCCGCTGGCTTTCCGGATCGTGCATTCGATGCTGGCTTCGTTGCTCCAAAAGTTTGACTGGAAGCTGCCCGATGGGATGGGGCCGAGGGACGTCGATATGACGGAGAACTTCGGCATCACTTTGGCCAAGGCCGTCCCTCTCCGGGCCATTGCAGTCTCCATCGCCTGATGGGAAAGGGGAAGTTCATGGAACGAGGGCGATCCCAGAATTCGACCGGTTCAGAGTATGTTTGATCACCTGAGGAGACTTCCTGTGGGGTAATTAATTATCAGGCTTCATTTTGTCGTCGACCAAAACCCACAAAAAGTATGCTGTGAGAACCATGTTCACCAAAACATTGTAATAGTTTTCAACTACTATCTATTTTTACCATTACTTTTGCTCAAAAATATTTTTATTCCTGGATCTTGTTATTAATTATTTTAATTATTCCCAAGTAAAACAACTAAGTGAGAACTAGTCATTAATTTATGAATTCTTTTCCTGTTATTGTCAAATTAATGAATGACAAGGAATATAAGTAAGAGCAGAATTACACATGCCACGGACGTGTTAAACCTGATTTTTTTAAGGTTATTAGTTTGAAATCATGTTAATTGATTTTATTTGAATAATGGCCATTAGATTGCTACCATTCCATTAGAAGAAAACCTTTAAATGGTGCTAGTAAAATGCTGTTGTTTTTTTGAGCTCCAACAGCAAAAAGCATGGCCGAGATTGAGCTGAAGGCGAGGTTCAAATGTAGGTCATCGTACCCAAAACAATAGCGTTACCAATTATAATAGTTGGCAAATTTTATTTGATCTTTCTATTATTTATAGAATCATTTTTTTTATATATCAATACTTTTCAAAGAATTATTAATACAGAAAGTAAAACCTATTATCAAATGTAAATAATCAGTATGATGTTCTCGCAGAAATTTAGAAGACAGCTAGGGTCCGCATGGGCCAAGCCTATTGACTTGACAAACTTGAAGTAGTCCTTGGATAGCTTCCAGAGTTTACTCCGAGGAGTTGTTAGCCAGAGAAGATGGAGAGTGTAGACTCTATAATCCTAATCCTCATGGTGATTAGGTCTGGAAAATGAACATTCCGAGGGGAAGAGACGACAGGTAAATTGCAGTTGCTGCATTTGCCAGAGAGCCGTGGCATAGATAGGCAAGGAAACGATAGCAGTCAACAAAAACAAAAGAAAAAAAATCCTCTCAGAAACGGATATGGGTATCTTTTTCTAAGTTTGAAGCTGATGCAATATTTCCAAAACGCATCAGCATGTTTTCTTATGATTCTCACCGTATATGAAACTCCTGCAAAACATACTTTTGCTCTTGGGCACATTCTCCTCCAGGAACAGTATCGGTCTATATAAGCTTTTTCCAATTACCAGAGTCCATGTTTTCCAAACAATTCCATGACCATCTTGGGAGCAGGTAAGCTTCCCTCCTATTTGGCTCTGCATACATTGCTCTAGCTAGCTTTCCAAACAATTGGACCCCCTTAATATTTTCCTTGCCTTTCCACAAAAAGGCCCGTCTCTGGTCTTGTACTCACCTATGTAGTTCCACGCCAAAAGATGATCGATCATCTTCCACCACATCGACAGCTGGATCTCATATTGTGCTCAGACTTCCTCAATCATCCATCTTGTTAAAATCATATGATTGATTAGGATCATGATTGATTGTGCTAAACTTAGTTGGCCTTACCAAATTTCACTTTTATTGATTTATCATTGATTGTGCCTAATTTAATCGGTCTTACTAAATTTCGTCAGCCTCCTAGTCTATATAAAGGCTGCATATACATTATAAAAACGGATAGAAATACAATTCTTTTCTCTCATTCTTTTTTTTCAACATGGTATCAGAGCCACTGATTGCATAACTTGCTGCCGTCCTCTCTTCCGCCGTTTCTATGGTCGTCGTCACTTATAGATCCTCTATTTCTTCTGCCTCATTTGGAGAGTAGCCGGGGCTCCGACCTCGGTGGCTTTCAAAGCTCCCTTCTTCTAATCGAGATTCTGATAAAATCGTAGCCTTCTTTCTTTTGCTTTTTTTTTCTCTTTAATTATTTTTTTTATTTTTTTCATATTATTTGTTGAGAAAGAAGAAAAAAATCTGCCGTGGGGTGCTGTTCTTCACGTGGAGTGCTCAGGCGTCGTCTTCTCTCCTATTCTTCTTCCCGAAGTCCCAAAGTCCTCTTCACGTGAAGTCCCGTCGCATCCCTTCCTCAGCTGGTTGGAAAAGGACAACTGTTCCCTGTAGCTCATCACGACACTCCAGAAGGATCTTGGCAGCACCTAGCAGCATTGCGACATGGGCATCATGGCCGCATGCATGCATCTTGCGAGGGACTTTGCTTTTGTGCTCCCACTCCACTCTCTCCTGCATAACCTCCTAGTTGCCGCTCGTCACAGCCGCCATGGGTAGAGTGATCAGGGTTTAGAGGAAGGTTGCGGGTTCGGCGTTGCGCTTCCACACCCACCACCGGAAAGGCCCGGCCCGCTTCCGGAGCCTTGACTACGGGGAACGCAATGGCTATCTTAAGGGAGTTGTGACGGACATCATCCACGACCCCGGGCGCGGCGCCCTGCTGGCCCGCGTCATATCCCCCCCCCCGTTTCTTTTCTTTTTTTTTTTTTTTTTTTTTTTTTTTTTTTTTTTTTTTTTTTTTTTGGTAAAACGGCAATCCATTTCCACTAAATCAAAAAAAGTACATCCTGCTAAATCAGAGGAAAGTAAACAGAGCAACAAATGGGGAACACCAGCTAGACTCGTCCAGATGACGTCTCCAGCGTGGCGAGCCACATATGAGGCTACCCAGTCCGCAGCTCTGTTCACCTCACGATACACATGACCAATCTGGACAGCTAGCATCTCCTGAACCAGTCTGCGGGTATCTCGAATCAATGGGTGGCCGTCACCATATCCGCCCTCCGTATCCAGTCAATCACCGTGGCAGAGTCGCCCTCAATGCACAGTCTATCAACACCCAGCACACATCTCGCATACCGGATACCCTCCCAAGCAGCTCGTAGCTCCGCCCCAATGACAGTCAAGCCTGGAGTGCTCCGACCACCAGCTGCAATCAATCTGCCATACTGGTCCCTAATAACAAAGCCAACTCCTCCCGAAGCTCTATCCATCGCCATACCACCATCAAAATTCAACTTAAGAAAACCAGGGGGTGGGGGTACCCAGAAAAGAGAAGCATACCTAGGCGCTGAAACAGCGGAAGAGGTACCCCAGATGTCCCTAGCCAACTCAGATGACGTCGATGGAGTCACCAAACAGACCTCCGCTGCCTGGGCCATAGCTCTATCCATAACAATCCTCGGGTGCAACCCTCTCCCCTCGAACAGGCGTCCATTCCTATCCAGCCATATATGATAGGCCAGATAGGCAACTGCAAACCCAAACATGGATGTGCTAGATCTCCTGGTGGAGTCCCTCAAGAACTGTAACAAATCCACCACTGACTCCCACCTCGAGGGTAGGGCTGCAGATAAACAGCTCCAGATCTGTACCGCCCTAGGACATCGGAGTAAGACATGATGTATGGACTCCTCGAGATCCGGGCATACCTCGCAATACTGGGTTATCCTCACACCCCTCCTAACTAGAACGCACCTGGTCGGAAGGCAGCCCCAGGCTACCTTCCAGAGGAAAAGCGCCACACGAGGATGCAACCTCAGCCTCCAAATCCATCCCGCATCGATCTGTCTGTCTGGCACCCTGCTCATCCAAGAGTGAAGATCCCTGGCACGAACCCTCGATCTGCCGGTCGGCTCCCATATCAATCTGTCGGGCCCCTCCAGTGATGGAACAGGTAAAGCCAAAACTCTCGCTGCTAACTGCTCACCAAACGCCTCCCGAATCAGACTCTCATGCCACCATCCCTCACCGGGAACAATCAGATCGCGGACCCTAAGCCCCTGTAATCTGTCCGTGTCCACCAACGTCGGCAAACGACTGATAGGAAACTCCGTCACCCAACTATCCTCAAGTACATCAATGGAACGTCCATCACCCACCGCCCATCTAATCGCTGGCAGCACCACATGGGCTCTAATACAAATCTCTCTCCAAATGGGTGAGTAACGGTGCCCTAAACGGGTGCCAGTCATCAGGCCCCCATACTTGGCCCTCATCAGGGAGGACCACATGCTATCAGGCTCCAGCAGAACTCTGGCCGCATGTCTCAGCACCAAAGCCTCCCGTCTCGCAATCAATGAGGGCACCCCCAAACTGCCCTGCCTGATCGGCTGGCACACCACCTCCCACGCCATCAGATGAATACCACCTCTATCACCCCACTTACCCCGTATAAAATCCCTGGTGAGCCTCTCGAGAGATCTCAATAATGCTACTGGAAGTATGGAGTTGGACAAAAGGTATATCGGAATGGAACTCAGAACTGACCGTGCCAAAGTGACCCTACCCATCATAGATAGGGTATGCATCTGCTATCCCTCTAACCTGTGTCTGAAACTGGTCTCTAGTGAGAAACAATCCCCACTGCGTAACCGACGCCCGGTGATCGGTACTCCCAGGTATCTCAGACTGCTCTCTTACAGACTCACCCCCAGTATCTCCATAATATCTGCCTTTACTTGTGGTGTAATCTTTGGGCTGAAGTGTATCGTTGATTTTGCTAGGTTGACTTGTTGTCCGGAGGCAACACAATAGGCACAAAGAATCGATCTAATCACCTGAGCATCCTGCCTGGTCGCCCGGGCCATCAACAAACTGTCGTCTGCAAACAGTAGATGGGAAATCGGCCTGGCCCCCTGCACCGTCCTATAGGCCTCCAGCCGCTGGGACTCCAGAGCACTCCGCAGAGCCCTAGAGAGAGAATCCGCACATACAATAAAGAGCATAGGAGATAAGGGGCATCCCTGGCGGAGGCCAACTGAAGATTCAAAGAAATGGGAGGGTGTCCCATTTACCAGTATGGCAAATGATGGCCCCCTCACACACCCCATGACCCATCTGATCCATATCTCAGGGAAACCAAAGCACTGAAGGGAATACTGAACAAAATCCCAACGCACCCTATCATATGCCCGCTCCATGTCAAGCTTGATCCCCATTAAACTTCGCCTTCTAGGTGCCCGACCAAGGTCATACATAAACTCCTGGGCAATAAGAACATTATCAGAGATGCTCCGCCCTGCAACAAAAGCTCCCTGCTCTGGGCTGATAAGTCTAGGTAATATGTCTCTCAATCGTCCTGCTAGAATCTTAGCCGTTACCTTGTACAGTGTAGTGCACAAACTGATTGGGCGGTAGTGGCTCGGCTCAGTCGGCCCCTGTCGCTTTGGGATCAAAGTAACAAAGGTCCTATGCCAATCTGGAGACATCGTCGCCGTGCTGAAAAACTGCTGGATAGCATCAATCACATCCTGCCCGACTATCGTCCAGTACCTACGGAAGAATACTGGAGGAAAATCATCCGGACCGGGTGCCTTATCCCCCGCAAGGGACCATACTACCTCCTGGATCTCCCTCCCCGACACCGGCCGGATCAATGCTGCTGTCTCCTCTACCGAAACCCCCATCGAAGGCAACGGTAGATCGATGGAAATCCCACTTCCTGACTGCTCCGTCCATCTGGCTCTAAAAAACTGCTCCAGCACCCGGTGAATCATATCCGGCTCCTCTGTCATATGGCCATCATCTCCCCTAATAGTTCTGATCATATTCCTCTGCCTCCTGATCAGTGTTGATTGATGAAAAAATTTAGTGTTCCGATCCCCCTCCAAAATCTATTGAGCCCTTGACTTCTGCCTCCAAAAGATCTCCTGTTGGCGAAGGAGAGAATCATGCAAGGATAGAAGTGATCTGAGCTCAGTCAACTCCCCTGCCAACAATCCTCCCCTCAAAGCCTCCTGAGACTGAAGCCTAGTGATGGCCTCCTCAATTTCCTCTACCCTTCTAAAAAATTTCCCAACCTCTTCCCTATTCCACCTCACCAACCGTCTCCTTGTCAACTCCAACCGCCGGGACACTCGATACATCGCATCCCCCCTAACAGGCATACCCCAAGTCTCACTCACAACTTCCCAAGACCGGGGGTAACAACACCAAAACTTCTCAAATCTGAAGGGGCAATTGTGTGGTATAGAGATCTCCGAGCTCACCAAAATAGGGCTGTGATCCGAAGCAATCCTCGGCAAATGACTCACCCGATACTCTGGATAGTCCTGAATCCAATCAGTAGTAGCAAATACTCTATCTAGTCTCTCCCAAACCCGAGCCGAGCCCTATTGGTTATTGCACCAGGTGTACCTTGGCCCCACAAAACCCAGATCAATCAGACCATTCGCTGAAATGAAATCTTGAAACTCTTTCACCTTTCTATTAAGATTAAAGGGCTGCCCCCCATCTTTTCTTGTGGATCATCAATGCAATTAAAATCACGTGCTATCAATACTGGAGCTCCCTGATCAACCAACCTGGATGCCTCCTCCCACAAAGTCCTCCGAACTCTATAATCAGTACTGGCATAAACGGCTGCCAATATCCACGGTCGCCCACACCCCTCAGATATCACCATGATAACTTCTTGATTACACCTATTGAAAATATCCAAGGTGCAACAATTCGGTTTCCAAACAACAATAATACCACCGGATAACCCAATGGATTCCACGGCATAAAACCCCCAAGATCTCGGAACTGCCCTCCAGTCCTTCTGTAGACTTCTCCCGGACAGTCGGGTCTCAAACAAAGCACAAATATCAGGACTATACAGTTGCACTAATCTACGAAAAGCCGGGGCAAAGGAAGGTTTCTCCGCCCCCCTGCAATTCCAGAGTATGATCTTCATAAATCATCGGAGTTGACGGCACGACCCTCTCCCTCTAGGCCGCACCCACCCTTATCTGACAATCCATCTTCCCTGCTTGCCTTCTCAGCCTTCCCCTGCACTGAGGCCATCACTTGGAGAAGCAATTGAACATGAGATGAATCCCCCTGTGCACTGTTAGTTGAGACACCCTGTGCACTGTTAGTTGAAACACCCTGTACACTGTTACTCTGTGCCAAACGACACACTTCATCCACGGTGATCAAACCGGGCACTGTTGCCGAAGGCATCGCTCCCCCGGCTTCCCCCCTGCCGACGTCGTCTCCCCCCGCCTTGGCCCGAGTCGTGACTCCCACCAGCTCCGGCGACTGCACTCCACCCGCTGCCATCTGCACCGAATCCACAGCAGAAACGAGCCAAGGAACCGGTCTCGGTGTTGCCAGATCACCATCTCGTCCAGCCCCAGCCAGCGGCGCCGCTCCAGTCGGCTGATTAGCCTTCGGCGTAGTCGGCGGAGGCGAGCTACGGCTTCGTCGGCGACCCTTGCTGTCGAGACGCCTCATCTCCTCTGCCGGAGTGTCCCCACCGTTGGATCTGAGCAAAACCAGATCATCCACCACAAGCTTACCTGAGGTCGGGCTACGGTTTTGTTTGAGTGAGCTCGGGCCCGCACCATGTAACCCAGGCGGATGCGGGCTTTGCTCGACACCAGCCCACCCACGAATCGGGCTTTGGCTTGCCCGCTCTGGATATGGCCCATTGGCCTGCTCACCAGCCGGACCGACCGGTTCAGAGCCCCCGGTCTGATTGGTTTGGGTTGGGTCAGCTCGCTGGCTCACCCCGGCCTGAGACACCGTAGCCCCCCCGGGGTGGCCCCCTCCACCGGACGGGGCCGTCGAGGAAGGACCTGCTTGGAAGCTCTCCGGCGTCTTCCGATGGGCAAATTTAGTCGATTTCTGCCATCCGCCATGGACCACCGAAGGACTTGCCACACCCGATCCCTTTGCCGCTGGGCTCAACTTCGAACGCGCCGGCAGCACAGTCGGGTTCGACCCACCACCACCGGACTCAGGTATCTTCTTCGACCTATTCCCTCCATTTGCCGGCCGGGGAGGGCGGATTTTATGGGTGACCAGCCACGGGCCAAATGGCGGAGCCCCCATGGTTCCCTTCCCCTTTGCCTCCCTTTTACCCGAGGTATCCATAGGGTTGCGCCCCTCCTCCGTCGCCGCAACCCCCAAAGTCTCCACCGGTTCCGGTTCCCTCGCTGCCGGAGAGTTCCAACTGCATTTATCCTCATAGTGTCCCACACGGCCACACTTGTAACATAGGGAAGGCAAGTTTTCGTAAAGGAAATCCTGCCAGAACTTTATCTCCGATCCATCCTTTCTCCCTTTCACAAATAATCCAGGGCGCAACGGCTCCTTGAGATCCAATTCGATCTTCACTCTAGCAAAGCCCATCTTCTTCCTCTGATCCGTGAATGAATCCACCTCCAGCGGCTTCCCGGCCTTCGCTGCCAATTGTAGAATAATCGGCGTCCTCCAAAACTCCAGAGGGAGCCGGGGCAGCCTCAACCAAACAACACCTCTGCCGATGTCATCCCTGCCGGGAATGAAATTTGGGCGCCATCGTTCCATAGCATGAACCTGTCCAGCCACCATCCATGGACCAAACTTCACCGCCGCCTCCCGATGGTCCTCGCAGGCCAAGCGGAGAGTCATGTACCCATCCATCATTGTAAAGCACTCCGGATCGTAGTCGAGCTTCAGAGCACGGCGAACCTCCTTCATCACCCAGTCCGCTGGAACCTGCCTCCCTACGCTCCTCACCAGGACCGCCAAATCCTTCCAGAAACCCCGAGATTCCTCCAGCATTTCCTCCTCCACCTCCAGGACATCTGGGAACCGAGTCTGTATCGATCCCAGCTCCTGGTCAGTAATCTTATGAGTAGTCCATGCCTGGTGTTTCGGCGTTCCTTTGATCACCTCCGCCCATGTCGGACCCCTCCCTCCACCATTAGTCGTCGTCGTCTTCGTCTGACACCCTTCCTTCCCTATCTCAGAAGTGGCCTTCCTCCCCCCCCCCCCCCTTTCGCTACAAGCATCAGAAGGAGCTATTCATGGCCGCCCCTCTCTCCCACCTATAGAGTTAAGATTTAGGGTTCGTTTGGTTCACGGGAAGCATTTTTCCTCCTAGAAATATGATTCTTGAAAAGAAGATTCCTAGAAAGAGAATGCTTGGGAATGTACTTTTGGCATATTTGGTTAAAATGGAAAAGTAACAGATTTCCAGAGTGCTTATGTTTGGTTGACCATCTACTTTCCTGAAAAAGTTGTGTAATTCTTATTATACTCTTAATAAAAATTAGGACTTTAATGCCTCTTTAATGCTGAAGGGCCTTTTTGGGGAAAAATAAAGATGGAGTGATTCTCGCCTCATGGGAAAGTAACTTTCCTATGTTTCTCATGGAAAAGACATTTCCATGAAATATGGGAATCATATTCCCATGGGAATACAACTTTTACATCTCTCTTATTTGAAAACTCCAACCAAACAAGAGGCATCTCATTACTTTCTCATAACCACACTTTCCCCCTTCTTTTTCCGCGAACCAAACGAGCCCTTAGAGTTACTATTTGGGGAATGGAGTCACCGGTGGCTTGGATGGAGCCGAGCCTTGAGATTGACAAGCTGAGCTACGAGATCTTCTCCATTCTTGAGATTATCAAATTTCAGAGATTTATTTGTCCGGGCACCTTCCAATCAAAACCTCCAAGGCTGCGGGCCCATGGCTTCTGCCATGCAGTACTATAGTCACCTAGTGGAACCTCGCGAAGATGAGGAAGTTAAGCTTCCTCAGCACCTGCTTCCAGTGCTCTTGTTCCTTAATATCGGTGAACTCTAAACTCCAGCAGCGGCGCGTCAAACCATACCGTCAGAAATTTGACGGATAAATTTGACAGGCGCGATCTCGTTCTAAACTCCAGCAGCAGCGCGTCAAGCCGTACCGTCAGAAGTTTGGCAGATAAATTTGGCAGGCGCGATCTCGTTCAACCCCAGCAGCGGCGTGTCAAGCCGTACCGTCAGAAGCTTGATGAGTAAATTTGATAGGCGCGATCTTGTTCCAAATCCCAGCAGCGGCGCGTCAAACCGTAGTAAATTTGGCATACACGATCTCGTTGTAAACCCTAGCAGCGGCGCGTCAAACTGTACTGTCATAAGCTTGGCCGATAAATTTGGCAGGCGTGATCTCGCTCCAAACTCCAGCAGCGGCACGTCAAACCGTATCGTCAAAAATTTAACTGGTAAATTTGGCAGACACAATCTCATTCCAAACTCCAGCAGCGGCGTGTCGAACCGTACCATCAGAAATTTGACCGATAAATTTGGTAGGCGGGATCTCGTTCCAAACCCTAGCAGTTAAAGACCCAATAAAGAGCGGGTAAATTTATTAAGACCGACTAAGTTTATCACAATCAATCATAAATCAATCAAAGTAAAATTTGGTAAGCTAATAAAGACCCAAATCGTAGCGTCAGTGATTAGCGACACTTATAAGTGTTGGCATATTTTATAACTCACGATGTAAACAAAAAGCACCGTAAAGTTGGTTTTTGACGACAGCATAGCCGATGCTTTAGAAAACGTCGAGAATAAAACTACCAATGCTTTTTCACGGTATACACATTAAAAACCATCAATAATACTTGATTTTTCTGTAGTGAATTGCCAATCCTTATTACTTTCTTTCACAACCTTGCTAGGATATCCATTGATAAGATGAATCGGCAACGCGATAGAGGGTTGGGTTGCCTCAAGCCATTTGAAGGGTTAGAAGGTTGTCCATTCACCAACACCAGCGGAAGAGAAAAGAAGAGACTTTAGGCATTCAATCCAAGTATACGGGAACCCATAAAATTGTAGAAGGGATAGAAGGAAATAACAGTAGAAATTATCAAAAGCTTTTTCGAAGTCATTATTGCAAATTAAACTCTTCCATCCGATCTCTTGCAGTTTGTGATAACTTGGTGAGCGGAGATGATGTTTTCGAGGATCGAGCGATTTTGAATAAAGGCAGACTGCAAAGCATCAATCATGGCAGATAAATGAGGGCTAAGTCTCGTAATCTGGCAACCAGGATCATAGCCATTTAAAGGCAAATCAGGCTAAAGTCCTTTGGTGAAGTAGCTCCATCTTGGAGATGAGGGACGGGTATGCATGGCTAATAAAGCACGACATTCGTTTTTTTTTTTCTTGAAGAAAGGCAATTGGAGAGAACTAGCACTAAAAAAAACTTGCCTTTTTCTACTCTTTTTAAAGCTTATACCGATGCTTATAAGTGTCAGTAATTTTGGTGCCGACGTTTTAGAAAACGTCGCAAAAGTGGCAGCATTCAGAGAGTGAATTTTTTTTTTTTGCCAATGCTTTTTAAAAACATCAGCAAAAAAGAAAATTAAAGCGTCGGCAGTACTTATTCTAACGATGTTTTAAATCATCGTTAATTTTTTTAAAAAAATAAAAAGCTTAATTAATTTTTTGGGCCAAAAAAAATATAGGATTCAGCTGGAGAGAGAGATTAACAGACATTCTCCATTACTGGTTCCTTCTGCTTCTTCTTCTAAAAGCACAAGATAGATAACATAGCAAATTAAAAAAAAGGAACAAAATTAAAAGCGGAATAACACAAGAAGAACAATGGTGTTTGTTTTTCTTCTGTCAAATTATCTTTTACAATAGAAATAACCCCAGAAATTACACAGTGTGAACTCCAACCTTTGTGTTCTTCAGTCCGCTCTTCAACAAATTATAAATTACAAATTACAAAAAGGGTTTCAGAATCCCTAATCTCTTCTTCAGTCTGCTCCTCAGCTCCTAAAAAGAACAAAACAGAATGAATAACGTGAGCGAGAAAAGGGAAGATAGTCATCCCACAGAAATAAACCAAATGAATAATACAACGAGAATGAAACTGAAAACGGTAGGTGGGCGAGAATAATAACAAATATAATAATAGTAATAATAATAATAATAATAATAATAGAGTCGAACAAGAATGAAAAAGATTTAAAAGGAAGCTTCTTTGTCTCTCCCATCTTCAAATCAAGGGAGCCTCATTGCCTCCACTGGGGGCGATGTCTTCTCGCTATGAGCTTCTTCGTCTTTCCCACCCCCAAATTTCAGACAAATCTCTCGATTTTCCCCCCCAATGCCCCCACAATCCGCTCCCAAAACCCTAAGCCTAATGCCATTCCCCACGGCCGTCGAAACTCGGCGCCGGATCGCTGCCGTACTCGGTGTACCCGATGGCGATCACCCCAGAGAAGGCGAACGACAGCATCATTCGCACGTTGGTTTTCTAGATCCGCATG
The DNA here is from genome assembly GCF_009389715.1 of Phoenix dactylifera. Lineage (NCBI taxonomy): Eukaryota > Viridiplantae > Streptophyta > Magnoliopsida > Arecales > Arecaceae > Phoenix > Phoenix dactylifera. Next base: position 3,247,731 of record NC_052393.1, on the reverse strand, counting down.
AGGAACCGCTTCAGCAACGCCGACTGCATGAGGAACCTCAGCCTCGACTCACCAGTAGCATCCCGAACGCCCCCATTTCCTCTCTTTCTCTAACCGAGGCTAGGGTTCCATTGCCTTGGCCTTTTATAGTGGCAGTTGGGTGGGAGGTGTGGACCATGGATTCCAATGATGCTTTTAAGTGTCGTCTGGCCCAAGTGTCCCGCGACGCTTAAAAGGGAGTGGTTAGGCGTCCGAAGGCGCATACAAGCGTCGTTTTAGATTGCGTTTAGGGAGAAAAAGTTAGGGTTAAGTGGGAGTTTAATGAGTAAGATTCCGACGATACTTATAAGCATCGTTTGACGTCTAGGCCTCCGACAACGCTTATAAGCGTCGTCTTAGGCTGGCTAAGTAGGCAGGAGTCTAACGACGCTTTTGAGCATTGTCTGCTACGATGCGAAAAGCATCGGCTAAGCGTGCAGGAGTCCAACAATGCTTTTTAACATCGTTTACTCACTCCCTTATTCGATGTCTGCCGATGCTACTTAGAAGCATTGGCAAGTTTTGGTGCCGGAGCTAAAGTTACCAAAGCCTTTACATAGCGTCGGCAGCAAGATGTCGGCAATACCCACTTTTTCTGTAGTGTAGGAGGTCATTGTCCCCTGTCGGTTTTGAACCGCCTGATAGCATTGCGAATTTCTGCTAAGGAGAAAGGGGCATAAGTAAGGATACAAATGGGTCGGATTAACTCGTGACCTGATCCAACCCGATTCATTTTGGAGGATTTGTAGGGCCAAGTCGGATTCTAAAATTGGACCCATTCTATTTTTTGGGTCAAGTCTGAATTTATTGAATTCAGATCCGATCCGATCCGACCCAACCCATTTAAAATTTGAAGAAGGCCCGAGAGATACCGGTCTTGGTCACCAACCATAAGGGGCCAATAGAAAGGTTGGGGGAGGTGCGAAGCCAGGTCAAACAGGTGTTTGAAGGAGCTACGGAAGAGAGTTTGATTGTAAAGAACATAATAGCTATGAATAATTTTATGCCATTGAAAACAATGAAACGAACTCATTTAATATCACCATCCTCCAATTATAATCACATGATCATTAAAGACCACAAGTAGAAAGAAGCAGACATTCAAGGCCATCTATCCACGCTAGTTCAAGAAAGAACACAGTCGCTTTTGTCATCATTGACACTTCCGAAGCGTGGAATATCTAGAACATTGCGAAACGTTCGAATAATGTAACCGGTCTGGATTTCCATGTCATTTATTACCTGTAAAAGGACCAGGCTGTGAGTGTGGGTAGAAGTCTCATTTTTTTATTTTTTTTTTTGAAGGAAAGGACTCGTAGATCTTGAGGACGAGTGCACTTTTGACGGGATTTTGTTGCACCGCTTCACATCTTATGGATCGATGAGCAGACGCAGCGTACTCACCCCTCCATCCAAGATTGGTTGGTCATTGCAATCGGGCGAATAAGTCGGCATAGAAATTATTATTGTATCAGATTTCCATAGCTTTCCACACCAAATTGCAGGAAGAGTCCAAATCTGATATTGGATGCTTCTGATTAACTCAAAGAGACCAAAATCCACAAGGCCTTCACGTGTCCTCTCACGACTTTCAGCAAAATCCTTCTTTTATTTCTTGCTTTCCATGTACGACACAAATAAAAATACACTTGTAGATGCGCATACCGACGAGATAAAGAAAGAATGGAGGAAAGGCTTGTTATTTTGTCAACCAGATTATCTAGTATAATAACCTGTCAGATCGATAGTGTATGGAGTTAGTCTTACTGGCACAATATTAATAAATTCCAGTATGCCAAAAACCCTAGGGCTAAAAGATCGGCAGCATCAAGATCTCCTCGTTTCTTGTTTCTTTCATCTTCTCTATTAAGCGAAATTGCGTACTGATGGATATGAATTTTGTGCATCCAAACGTGCCTTTCAGCTTTAAAGTTTGCAAGAACAGTGCTCATCTAAACCTAGATGAAAGGCATTCATGCATGAGTGTAAACGCTGCCAAATACTTTCTGGAAAAGAGAGAACAACTCTTGTGGTTCTTATAAAGGGACAAACTTACACAGCTGGTAGACTAGGACCTCACACGTCATTGTTTAATGTCCTGGATTCCTAAGTACATCTGAGGATTTTGAATGCAACGGTTATTGGAGATGGAAAGCCACTTGTGGAATTGTTTTCGTGAAGGCGATATGTGTCACAAACAATCAAATCTAGGTGGAGACTGTATGGGTGGCTGATGAGTTGTGTAGAATTACCATGGCTTAAGAGCTGAAGATATGCCCACTTGTAGCTAGAATTACAAGCATGAGTTTCACGTACTCAGAGATTAAAATTATTGTGCATGCATGTAACTACCCTGCTAATGGCATCAAGATATTGCATAAGGAAAATACAACAAAAGCAAAGACTTGAAGCCTTTTTATTCCTCCTCATATATAATTCTTCACCCCAAGGAGGGAAAGAAGGAAATCATATAAAGGAAAGTAGAAAATAAAATCACATCTAGCAGAAGGCTCATAGAGTTCCATGTTACAAGGCAATTACATCTACCAGAAGCAAAGAGTTAGCTCACAGAAGGTGGTGAAGAGTTACTGTTCGAAGCATCAGCTGCTGGTAATCAATCATCTTTACTGTTTGACCTCGTACAAGAGCTCCCTTCTGATGTGCATGTTACCTTCTAAAATTTATGCTAGCTAATTGAACAAGCCAATAGAGCATACATGGGAGTAGGGGGAGGCTTCGCGACGCATATATTCATCTATTGTGAAGGGGATTCGCGCCATTGGGGACCTTCCTCTTATCTGCTCCTGCCAAGTAATCTTCATTCGTATGGTTGTCATGGCTATCGAACATCACCACTCCACTCGGAGCAACCGAAAGGGGAGCCAAGTCTAAGAAGGTAGAAGAACGTGCTCCCTCCGCGAGCATGGTGGAGTGAAGGAAGATTACCATTTGCACAAGGAACACGGCAACGACCCAGGAGCACGACACCACCCCTCGTCTCCTCCCAAGGGAGGGAATCATGGTTCCATCTCTCAGAGAAGGCTCATTGATTCACTGCAAGAGCACCTATCTGTGAATGCTGGGTCGCAGCTGCCGAGATTGAGGTGGAGAATAGTAACTAGGTGGCTTGGGGTTGGCAAATAGGCGAGAAGAAGAGAGAAAGTTTGGCTGGTTGGTGTAATATAATTATTTAAATTTCAAGAAGGAGATCTAAACTAGCGTTGAAACTTCAGTGGCCAGCGGAATTCGAGGTAGTGGTCACATGAGCCGAACGGCTTGATTCCTGGAACCTTCTCATAGGTCTGGTTTTACTCGTGTTCGAAGTTTTTCTGAGCTGTTTACCATCTTCTGGTCTCCATTTTTTCTACATCTTTTCTTTTGGCAAAGTTTCAAGACTTTGTTCTGAATGGCATTAAGGTTTGTTTGCCATCCAATACTTAGCACGACAAGTCACCAGTGGTACTTTTGAACCTCTCTCTCCTGGATCTTCCTCTCATGCTCTTTCCTCACTTCCCAATTCTTTGCATCAGAAGTGCTTTGTCCAGGGGTAGGTATTCATTTGATGATGTCACTATGACTGAGTGCGTTAGGACTAGACCTGAGCTTTTCCATGTTAAGGGTGAAGAGGTGTGACGAGATGGGAGTGGGCATTAGGTTTGGAACTTGGAGGTAGTTTTGTTTCAAAGGTGGGGGCCCTATTTGAACATGGCTTGGCCTCTTAGTGACTCACGCTCGGTGTCCACAGTTAGGTTGGACCCATAGAGTCCGGCAACCAATTGACAAGTTGAGTTGGATCAGGTCTATGTTTGCGTCCAATGTAGTGGCATAAAACAACATAAAGCAGCATGCTATATATTTAGAAAGAAAACTAATAAAAAAAGGTTTAGGTGTAAGTTTTCTTGAAGCAGCATATAATGTAACCATCACTAAATCTTCAACTTACAAATATACTTGGTGTGCAACTTACAAATGTAAATATGGTAAAGGGGTGAATCAAAGAGGACTAGGAGATATAGAAGTCATTATTGAAGTTTTGAGCTGAGTTAGATCTAACCGGATTGGATCGGGCTGGGTCATCTAATGTTTGGCCCATCATAGACTTCATATATAAATAGGATTAGGTAGGAAAGACTTATATCCAATCTGATTTCTCCAATGACTTATTGTACTAAGCCAGATCCCGGCCATGCATCTGGAAAGTCAAATTGGGCCATAATTTATTGGGTCACGAATGTACGAGATCACAGGTTCACCCTGATTAGGCAAATATGTATTTAGATATAATTGCGAGTTTGAGCCTTATCATTTAATGGACTAGTCAAGAACTTTAATTACGTAACCTTGTCAATTAATATGCTAATTTGGCATAGTTAAACTAGATGAATTGGTTTAACTTCAGGGCTCGATCGGAAGGAAATCGTGCCAACGTAGCTTCATTATTGAACAAGTGAATTTGATTTAGAATAAGCTAAATCGAACTGATTTAATAAATGAGTTAAGACAGAACGGTCGGTTTACGAACAAAACTTAATTATAACCAATCCAAAATGTCATGAACTTTGTATTAGGTTCACCCCAAAAAGAGATCATTGTTTTTTCGGGAAGAGGATTAGTTTAATTAGATGTGGAAAGCAGTAAGCCCGGGAGAAGGCGACCTTGGGAGGTTTATAATTTTCTGCGGGCTGTGGGGCGTGACTGCGATCGCGCTTTTGGGGCCTCGCGGTGCGCCTCGCACCATCCGACTTTCCGTGCTTCGTACCAGGGACCAGCGTGCGTAAATTATAGGGGGGGCCAATGCAAGAGGAGGTTCCATTGGCCTTGCATTAATGAACCATTTGATATATTATTATATATCGCACTAAGGCCACTGATGCATGCTAGCTGGATTCCAATAGATTCGGCTGCAGATGCGACTCTCGGAGGACCGCGACAAGGAAATAGTATGGGATATACAATCAGAGACCCAAAGTCTACCTCATTGTTCCTGGTGGAAATCCGACTCATGATGTCACTGTACCTAATGCTGAGCTAAGGGCAACTTGGAGCAGGTACCATTTATATAAAATTTTATCTATAGACCGATCTTATCTGAAGGGAGACTTAACCATAGTGATTGGCTGGAATTGAAAGTAGACTGGAGATAGAGACCGTGCACCCCTACTTTGAGATACTTGGTGATGTGCTAGTGGGTGTATTTCTTTCTGAGTAACTCATGCCTAACGCGTGACCAATAGAGCGGTGGATTGAGTTGCATTTTTTGTAGCAGCACATTTTGGTAAAGTGGTGTGAACCGATAGTATAAATATGCCCACCGCTTTTTGAGATATTTTAGTTTCTGATTTTACTAGATGTATTCATTTGAGATCTATATGAATTATTCTGATTTATTTCAAAAAAAAAAGGATAAAAAAATAATAATGATAGGAGTTTTGGGGCTTCAGGCCTAGCTATTTATTCTCCTCTTATTCTTGTAAAAGGAGTGGAAAGCCTCAATACTTCTCATAATGTATTATCATTAGCTGGGCTATTTATGCACAACTGTTCTAAAGAATGGCGTGATCGAGGAGGGTAGCCAAATGCAGCCCTACAAAACCAATCGATATTCAATTTTAACAGCACTTCCCGGTCAAGAACTTGGCACGTTCCAAGCATTTTTGGTGGTTCCTAATTATGATTCTGCCCTTGCTAATTGGAGGGCATCATCAAGCAAAGATCATAGATCATAATCCAATGCTCTGGAAGTGGGTCCCGACCTATTGGGAGGTCCAAGTTGCTTTGGCCACCATTTCCCTTGCTGGATTGAGTCCGGCACAGTTCACGGTTAAGTCTACGGCTATTAATGGATCGTACTAATTTGGGCATCCTGAATACTGCTCTGAAAAAGACTTTGCATAATCTAAAATTTTAGGCTCTAAAACCCAAGAGGCATAGGGGGTGGGGGGAGCCTGTAAGAGATTAAGTGCAAAATTTAGGTTGGGCCATGGAGAAATTATTAGTTAGACCAGGTCTATTAGCTCAGCAGTAGATCGGTCCTATCAAGAAGTGCTAGATGTCATATTAAAAAAAAGAAGAGAAAAAGGAGCCGAGCATATTCGAATTAATCAGTAAGTGCCAACAGGCTTTTCACATTTGTAGGGGTATGCATATCTTAGATCGGGTCGGTTTAGATTATTTTTGAATCCTAACCAATTTAAACCGGTTTATTAAAATCAAAATTAAAACCAAACAAACCCTTTAAAAAACGATTCAAACCGGTCTGAGAAAATCAGTTTGGTTTATCGAGTTGGGGTAAATTTATTTTTATTGAATGAGTTGAGCTAAATGAGCTTTTGCTAAATAGGGTTAAATGGGATCACCTGGCTCGTACATGCAAACATGTAACATTAATGATCAAATTTCATGTTGCTAAAGAGCACCTACTGTTACATTAATGATCAAATTTCATGCTGTTAAAAATTCAAATTTCATGTTGTTAAGTTTTTTGACAAATGATGTTAAACATAACATTTCTTAAAAAACTTTCCCTTATTAAAACCACATGAAAGAAGGAAGTGGCTTGGCATTGATTACCATGTCGCGAATTCCTACATCAGAGAGGTTTTCGTGTGCCGAGTACCTCATGCTCTATGTAAGTGTAGACTGCCATCCTAGATTTAGAAATTAGAGATTAGCCCCATTTCAGGATTTTTCTATTCTTCCGAGTACTTCTCTTGATCTCTTTCTTCAACACGTAAGAGAGAAGTCATCCAGCAAAGATAAAAAAATTAAAGCAAATTTGATGTATTATATTGCTTATTAAATTTGGCTGTCTAGAAATGGTTTTATCTTCCAAATGTGATTTTACTAAAAGTTATTATATTAGCCTACGAGTTTGCCCAGTGTCGAGAGGGCCTTTGAGAGGGGAGAAAATCTGTAGCTCTTTTAATGCATTTTCTACGTCCCTCATACATGCTATTTTTTTTGGAAGCCACCATCCCTCGACCATCCCAAGATATTTTGATGGTAGTGTACAAGAGAGACGTTCTTTTGAGGGAGTAGGTTTTGTAACAAGAGCTGCTAATAGAATTCTTTTAGCCGCCGGCTGTATCAAAGTTATTGATATTACTGTACTATGAGTGGAATTATGAGCTTCATGGGAAGGACTACTTTATGCTACACGGTAGTTAAATGCCTTTTCATTTATCTAGAGAGAGATTTATTAACAATTGTTTGATGACCTTTTGATCCACCACTTGCTGATGCCGTTGTTTACCCGCTTTTACATAATTGGGGATGGACGATGAGTGCTTTGCCCTTTATTAAAATTTTCTACATCTACAAAAAAGGTTAATAATGCTGCAGACTAGATAGCTCACTTTGTGGCCAGCCATACTCGATCTAAATTATGGGGTTCTTCTACTCATCTTCTGCAGTAAGTTTTTAATATTTTATTTTCTAATTTTATAAATGCTGTTGTGGTTCAAATTCGGCCCACGCCAGAGGGGTCGGAGGAGCTACCGGTCGGGATGGAAGAAGGACGTCGCTTCCTGCACGCCGGCGGACCTGCACAAAGTATTACCGGTGGGATTCCGGTGAGAGCCATCCGATGATTAAGTTAGAGTGAATCTTACGTGGTCCAGCCAAAAAGTCCTTAGGCATTACTTGATGGGGCTATTTATAGTCTTCGCGGAGGTACCCAGGTAGCGTGTGGCCACAACTTGCTTGGGGCATAGGTTTCGAACTATTTCTGCGCACGGTATGACGTTGCAAGCGTTAACAGGGTATGACCCTTGGCAGCAAGGTATGAACTTGGTCGTCATGTCGTAGAGTGGCCAGCAAGCAAAGCATAGCATGGTGAGGCTGTAATGTACGACCACCTATACGGGCATAGAAGCGCACATAGGCGTGCACGTGTATGCGACCGTAGGCGAGATTGGGCTCGCTTGGAGGCCGCAACCTTTAGTTGGTGAAGTTAGCTCGATGAGCACTGAGGTCGGGCCAACTTTGGGGGCCGCGACATACGTTCGGTGAGGTCGGCTCGACGGACTTTAAAGCCGGCTCAGCCTCATCATTTGTGAAGTCAGGTCGGTAGGGGGCCCCGAGCTCGGGCCAGGCGTCATTGTGGATACCTGTGGTTGACGGGGCCTCTTCGGCTCTTGGTTGATCCTGCAGAGCGCTCCGAGCCCGGCTCGAGCTCGGTTCGAGGGGCGTCATTGTAGATACCTGCGGTCGACGGGGCCTCTTCGGTTCTTGGTCGATCCTGCAAAACGCCCTAAGCGAAGAGGTCTGGCCGAGGTCGGCTCGGCTTTTTGTAAGATCCAGGGTCGGAATGATACTCAACGGGATCGAGGTCTGGCTTGCTCGGTGCTGATGTCGTTTGCACTCATTTTAAGTAATTAATTCAACCGTTCTACCGAAAAAAAGAAGAAAAAAGTTATACTAAAAAAGAAATTTTGGTTGGAACTGATTGAATAGCGCACACAACAACAAATCTTAAGCCACATCAAAGAGGAAATAGGACAAAAGAATCTCCCAATATCTATTCCATCAAACAATATATATGGATATAAAGCCAAACCATAAATCCACCAATGCGATAGTACAAATCTTCACCCAAGGAAAAGAAAAAAAGTTACTAGAAGACCAAAAAGCAGTGAATCCGCTAGATGGCTTTGGAGGTGGGGGATTGGGATCGAGAGGGGCCTCGACGGAGGCGAGGAGAGCTGACGGTCATCCGGAGTTTTTATTGAGACCTGACCCGTTTCTCTGGTTCGTAAACATTCCGGCGTTTCGGTCAACCTTCTCTAGCTTAGACACCAGGATTATATAGGATTTAGATCTTATCTAACGAGTTCGGAGATTGCTATGGACAATGGCCATTTTGTGTCCTGATCTAAGCTAAGATCCGAGTGACCAAGGTCTAACGCCCATAAGCTGGTCCAATCGCTGTGACTCATCTCGGTCCGAATCTGAGGAGATAAACCACACCGGAGGTGAAGCGACACCAATTCGTCCCCTTCCCCCTTGTACATTTGCTTCCTCGCTCGTCATCGTCCTCAACTAATCCCTTATTAAAACCCTCCCACCATCGCACCCATCACCACAACACGAGAGCAGAGAGATGGAGTCCACCTCTCTCCTCCGCTTCCTCTTCCTCATCCTCGGCGCCCTCCTCCTCCTCCTCTTCTCGCGCTCCTGGCTCCACCTCGCCAACGCCCCCTCCGACAAGGCTGACTTCCTTGACTGCACACGCTATTCGCCTTGGTGCAACTCCAAGAACCGCATCCAATCCAAATCCCAACCTCACTTGACGGAGTCCTCCTCCCACTCCGCCACCACCACCACCACCACCCAAGACCGCGAGTCCGACGTCCCCCGCCACCCCCTCGACCCCCTCACCGTTCAGGAGATCAACGCCGCCCGCTCAATCCTCCACTCCTACCCTCCTTTCTCCTCCTCGCCCTCCTCCCTCACCATCCACTCCCTCTCCCTCGACGAGCCCCCTAAGCCCGCCGTCCTCAACTGGCGCCCCGGTGACACCCTCCCCCGCGCCGCGCCGCCGTCACCGCCCGCTTCCGCGGCGACTCTTATGTCCTCTCCGTCGACCTCTCCTCCCGCAACGTCATCCGGCACCCCGCCCCCGCATCCGGCTTTCCCACCATGACCGTCGACGACATGACCTCCTCCGTCTGGGCCCCCCTAGCAGACCCTGCCTTCAACCGCTCCGTCCTCGCCCGAGGCGTCCGCCTCTCCGACCTCGCCTGCCTCCCCATTTCCCTCGGATGGTTCGGCGGCAAGGAGGAGGGCCGTCGCCTAATAAAGGTCCAGTGCTACTCCGCCGAGGGCACCGCCAACTTCTACATGCGCCCCATCGAGGGCCTCACCGTCCTCCTCGACATGGACACGAAAAGCAGTCGTTGACATCTCCGACGTTGGCCGTGACATCCCCATCCCCAAGTCAGCCGACACCGATTACCGCTACGACGTCGTCGCGGCCCAGAGCGGGGCCCCCAAAATCCAGCCGCTGAAACCGATATCGATAGAGCAGCCGGCCGGTCCCAGCTTCGTGGTGGAGGGGGGACACGTGGTGAAGTGGGCGGGGTGGGAGTTCCATTTGAAGGCGGACGCGAGGGCCGGGCTGGTGGTATCGGCGGTCTCGGCGATGGACCCGGAGACCGGGAAGAAGAGGACGGTCATGTACAAGGGCTTCGCGTCGGAGCTGTTCGTTCCATACATGGACCCCACCGACGCCTGGTACTTCAAGACGTATATGGACGCCGGGGAGTACGGGTTCGGCCTCCAGGCGATGCCGCTGGTGCCGCTTAACGACTGTCCCCGGAACGCCTACTACATGGACGGAGTGTTCCCGGCGGCGGACGGAAGGCCGTACGTCCGGCCGAACATGGTGTGCCTCTTCGAAAGGTACGCCGGGGATATCGGGTGGCGGCACTCGGAGAGTCCCATCACCGGCATGCAGGTTAGACGATATATATGGTTTATACTTGGTGACATTTATTGTATTAATTTTTTTAATGTTTCGGTGTTGGGGAGGTGAGTAGATACGGGAGGTAAGGCCGAAGGTGACGTTGGTGGCGAGGATGGCAGCCTCGGTGGCGAACTACGACTACATAGTGGACTGGGAGTTCCAGACGGATGGGCTCATCCGTGTCAAGGTCTGCCTGCTCCTAGAAATAATATCTTTTGTCTTCTCTATTTGTTGCTTTCAACTTCAAAATACAACTTGCGATCTGGTCATGGTCTTGGATGGGACCAGAGGGAAAAGCAGCCGGGATCCTCCGTTCGCTGCAGAATATTGTGCATCTCTAGATACTCGCCATGAGTTAGATGGTTATTAAATAATACATATACTTATAAAATATTTTATTTAATAGCCATCTATGCACAGCATTCTGCGGTGCCGTAAACGGTTTAGGCTTTAACTACATGGCTGCATCATGTCAGAAAGCTAGCTAACTATAAGCCGGTTCTTAAGCATATAATCTAGCTGTAGATGGCGTCTAGAGATATGAGGTGCCGCTAACGAGAAAGCGATTTGGTTGGTCTCGATCTCCTTGTATCCTTTCTTTCTCTGCGATTCTTAGCCAGGGTCTCTGGTGCGTGATATTTCTCAGCCAGATATTTTTTTGGGTGCCCGGTGGACTTGTTTGAAGTTAACTTGGCGCTCTACAATTCATTCACGAGATTAGTGGCGCATGGTTGATTGTTGTGCATGAATATCAAGGCGCTTGATATTGATGAATGGCTAGCCACACAAGAGATTCTCTTGTGTGGCTGGGCATCCTTGCAATTGGTTGTGGATATAGAAAGTTGTCCATGGCGTTGATATTTTACCTCTTAAAATATCCGGTTGATAGGTGCCGTCATTAGTTGCCAATTTGTTTCCATAGATCAAGACTTGTGATGTCCTCATCAAATGGGTCCTTCACGTTTTCCATAAATAAATTTTTATGTCGCAAACTTCAAGAATGCACGTCCCTCATTAATCAAGAATGCATATTTTGAAATAAACAAAGATGCGAATTGGTCAATGCCGCAGCAGTAGGCACCTCCCTCATCCTAGTTTGCAATAATGAAGATTGTCCGTCTCACTCAATCATATAAAAGAGTATCGAGAGTGAATGATGGTGAGAAAGGCATCCAGATTATAAAATTGATCATAGGGCTGCATGCAAATCTAAAAGATGGATGCATGGCACTGGACTCATAGACATATTGAAGTGTTCACCACATGACAGATCCAATTCCATCCAAATCCAATCATCACCAGTGCTGCCCCATTGTCTCACCTTGACATCAGTGTGGACTAGCTCGTTACATCTTTTGTTGAATTGGGCTAGTCTCAGCTTGACATTTAGGACCTTGTTAGGCCTTGGGACACCACATCGCACAGAGGACAAGACGCTGGGGCCTAGGATGCATTTTCCTTTACTATTCCTGCACATAGCCACCGTCATCTATCTTCTTTTTATTTTGTGAAAAAATATCTTCTTTACTATTCCCTTTTTATAGTTACTATTGGAACCCCAGCCACTGGTATATTTTAGGATGTTCATGCGGCCTGCTGCATTCAAATCTAACAGGTTGGGCTCAGCGGGATTCTAATGGTGAAAGGAACGCCCTACTCGCACTTGAACCAAGTTTCAGCACCGGAGGACATGCATGGCACCCTCTTGTCGGAGAACGTGATCGGCGTCATCCACGACCACTACATCACCTTCCACCTCGACATGGACGTCGACGGCGTCGAAAACTCCTTTGTTAAGGTTGATATAGCGAGGCAGGACACCGACCCCGGAGAGTCCCCTCGGACGAGCTACCTCAAGCCACACGGCACGTCGCCAAGACGGAGAAGGACGCACAGATCAGGCTTAAGCTCTATGCGCCGAAGGAGTACCACATCATCAACCCATCCAAGACCACCAAAGTCGGAAACCCGGTTGGGTACAAGGTGGTTCCCGGCCGGCACCGCCGCCAGCTTGTTGGATCCTAACGATCCCCCACAGCTCAGAGGTGCTTTTACAAACAATCAGGTGAGAGACATCTTTGTCCAAACTCCTAAGGAGCTAACTTGCCTTGTCATACTAGCATTTAAACATGTAAATTGAAAAAGTGATAAACAAGTAGTATCGAGTATCGTTTTCTAAATTATATTCCTTCTGTGGGGCTTTTAGATTTGGGTGACGCCATACAACAAGAGCGAGGAATGGGCGGGAGGGCTATTTGTGTACCAGAGCAAAGGGGACGACACGCTCGCTGTCTGGTCCGAGAGGTATGGAGCCAACACTAACAGGAATTGGACGAGGGTCAACACTTGGTTCTTCCTTCATAACGCTGAGTGTTTTCCTTTGTTCTAACTCCCAGGGACCGGCCGATAGAGAACAAGGACATTGTGGTGTGGTACACGATGGGATTTCACCACGTACCATGCCAAGAGGACTTCCCAATCATGCCCACGGGTCTTCTCGAGCTTCGATCTCAAGCCTGTCAACTTCTTCGAGAGAATCCCATCCTTCGGGTGCCGCCCAACATGGAGAAGGACCTCCCGGTTTGCACCGCGGCTGCGGCGGCCTGAAAGCGCTGCGAGCGCCAATCCGATCCCTGCGTCTTATGTGGGGCAGAAATGGGTTCCAACATTTGTATATGATGAATCGAAGGAAAGAAAGCTCTGGTTATGTGTACTGCCTTGCGAATGAAAGAAGCAACAGAGAGGTAGCCATTGGGGTATTAAATAACAAGATTATGGCATTATCCTGCTAGATTGAACTTGGGTCTGATTAGCCAACATACTTCATGTTAAAAGTACTGGAAGGAGAAGTTGTGAGTGCCATGGGAGCCATGGGCGTTGGCATGGGCTTCACGGAAGGGAAGGGAAAAAGAGACCTTAGGTGGCAACAGCTAGGAGATGCATATATTTAGTGCCTGATGATCTGTATGGAAATTATAATAGAAGAGTCAGATTTGTCACTCATGTTGAATTTGTGATGCAATATTGGAGGCAATTAGTATCTTGATTGGCAGGGCCAATCCCATATATGAGATCTAGTGCTCTATACAAAATTTTGATGCGGACCGCCGAAAATTTTTGTTCTATTATAAGTAATGCAGCTGAAAATAAAAAAAAATTACTTTCTTGATTTCTAAATTCAACCTAATTGGTAACAAAAAATGCTCAAGATACGTGAGACGTTCGAAAGAAGACAAAGTGCCTTCGCAACTTTATGGAACGTATTCATGTCATATGCTTCAATCGGCTTTCTTTTATTGATGCTGCAATGCAATTAGATGTTTTTATGTTGCTTTTAAGTCATTCATATCATGTTAGCCATCAATTGCACTTTTATAGGATTTGAAGATATTCCATGCGGATACCAAATTCAGTTGGGAGGGATCTTCCTCTCCAATCAGTTTCTCATTGAAATGGACAATAGAAGGTGATTGCAACTTATCAGATGCCTCTAAGGCTAGACATATATTGATTCATATTTACTTCTGTGCCATAACAAAAGTATGGCATGTTGTATACAAGATTAAAAATTTTACTTTAGTAGTTAATACCTCTCCATATAATCTTATTTATGATTTAACATTAACTACTATAATATTTTAGGACTGACTTACTGTCACTGACAATCCACCCTACCTGCTATCCACTGTCTCTGGACATGACAGTTTTATCCCACTGCTCCCAAAGATTCCCATGAATTTAATATAAGAATTGACTCGCAGGATTGGGATTTGATTCATATTTCAGTGAAATAGATTTAATAGTAATAGAATGAAAGAGTTTTGCAAAATTGTTATTTGACTGTTTTTCATAAAACTAACTTGTTAAAAATTGATAAGTTGTGAAAACCAGATTCATCTTGTTTTTATAAATCATATTTTACACAAAAAAAAGTGCATATTTTATGACTTTTCATTTTAGAATAACTCATAGGGATCCAAATACCGTGCAAGAGTATTGCTATAAATCACCCATTTCGCTCACAGGTTCCATATGGCAGTTGGGCATTAGTACAGTAGAAGAGGCCCCCCATACCATTCACCAATCACCAAGTTCAACATAGGAGTGATGAAATGAGCTCAATATAGGCGTGAGCCTGATCAAAATGGGCGACCTTTAATATTTTTCTTTTCCTATATCTATTTTTTTTTGCCTAAATAATTCAATGCTAGATCTGGTTTTCAAACTAGGTTAATCTGGACAGGAGATCTTCGTCCCAACGTAATATTTGTAAACCTAGATGACAATATGATCCCCTTGGCCTTTTCTCTTATTATATTGTCTTGCAAGCAGAATCTCGGACGCCAATGGTCGCTACCTGGTCATATTTTTAGCACAGCCGAGACGGAGACCCATCACCCACTCTTCATGGATTGCAGCATCTATAGGCAAGAAATGGTGAAGAGCGGATTCCCATTACTTGATTGGGATAGCCATAGCGTAAGCCTCCGACTCTGGGATAAGGAAAGGAGAAAGTGGGATTCCACGCCCATTTTGCGTGAAGGAAACAAGTAGGTGCGGTCTTGGTTTCCAATTGCTTGAAGTTCTAATGGCTGATGACCAATGATTGATACAGACCTTCGGAAAGAAACAGAGAGGTCTATTCACGACCCGCTTGCGAGCTCGTGATAATAGTGCCGGCGCTGTTCGAGTTGGATGGATGGACACGGAGCACAAATAAAGCTTATCTTAGTTTCTCATTCTCATTGGCTAGACCAAAAAGGCCACATCAGTTTCTCTAGTGACGGTCGGCCAAGCCATGTTTCGTTGGAATCAAATTCCAATAATGCTGATATCCCAGAATAGGTTGAGCATACCTTCTGTTAATTTTTTATTAAAAAAATAATTATTATTATTTATTCAGATAGGAGACGGTTGGATTTTCGGGGCTAAATTTTATTCATTTTTGAATGGACTTCAGACCACATCTATTTAAATTTTAACTTTTTGTGCCCTTGTTCGACTCATGATCAGTTCTAATCCAAATCTAGTTGAAAAGATATTTATTTAAAAAAAATTGCTAGCTTTATAATGATATCATTATAATAAAAATAAAGGATAATTTTTTTTTTGTATTCTTGATAATTGGATAATAAATTTTCTCTATCTCTATATTAGAAAAAAAAGGACAATCGCAATATTATTTGTTGAAGTAAATGTTCCCCAAATTACGAGCTAGGATAGATATTTTGCAGTTGAAAACATTATGATATTTAGATAAAGTGTATAAATTGATCAATAACAACTGGTATATAATATTTGTTAGAAGAAAATAATGACCGAATGGTGATTGTCATGTTTGTAAACATGTAACTTAACAAGGCCTTCAAAACATTTGTTGTTGTTGTTATAATATTATGAAAGCTGTTATGTTAAATCTTGTTTTGAATGCAATTAGTATCTTGCCCAGTTTAGAAAACCGCTTATTAAGGGCCAAGTGACTTTAGAATTGATAGTGACTGCTACCGAATACTAGAGTCCCTGCTCGGCAGCTTTTGATATATTCTTCCCTCGTGAACCATTTTCAGTGGATCAAATCTCACAAGGAAACTTTCTACCAAAAAAAATAAAAATTCTTGCGAGCAAACTTGTCGCTACCAAATGCTGATCCTCTTAGACGTAAGCCGGCAGTACGGACGTCGACTCTTCAGCCAGCCCAAGCCTTTTTTTTTTTTTTTTTTTTTTTTTCAGACGCTTTTCTCCGGCGTGGAGCCACCTTGGTGGGGTGGTCCGTTTTGGATGCTGACTTGTAGAGGTGGGCAACGGGCCGTGCCGGGCCGGCCCGGCCCAGGCCCCCCGGGCCCAAAAACTAAACGGGCCGTGCCTGGCACGGCCCGTCCAGCACGGAAGGCCAGCCCGGCCCGGCCCCAGGCCCCTCTATTGGTGGGCCGGGCCGGGCACGGCACGCCACGGGCCGTGCCAGGCACGGCCCGTAACGGGCGCAAACGGGCCGTGCCAGGCACGGCCCGCAACGTCTCCAAACGGGCCGTGCCTGGCACGGCCGTAACGGCTCCAGACGGGCCGTGCCAGGCACGGCCCGTCTGGAGAGGGGGGAGGAAAATAGCCGTTTCCAACGGCTATTTTCGTGAAAATGACCCTTTTACCCCTCCCAACAGTCCAATAACGGCTGAATTGAGGGGTATTTTGGAAAAAAATTTTTTTGAGCTTCTATAAATAGCCCATTCCTCCCTCATTCTCACCACACCAAACCTCTCATTCTCTCCTTCTCTACTGCTATTATTTCTCTCTTCTAAAGTGCTCTTCTAGCAATTTAATTTTTAATTTGTTCAAGTGCTACACAAGAGGAGGTTCCTGTTGAGAAGAGAAGGTCGCTTCTGTTGAGAGCACAAGAGGAAGCTCGGAATCTCGGCTCTGCCTCTGCCCTCCGACTCTCTACTCAATTCCTCCTTGCGGTTAGTTTTTATTTTTGAATTAATCATAGATATGTCATCTTTTGAGGAAAGTCAGTTTGGCATTCCTGTTTCTGAGGGAGAAGAAACTAATCTCCAACCCCCTGTTCCTAGTTCCTCTAGAATTGGTGAACCGAGTGAAGGTCAAACCTCTTCTCGTAAGAGGACTAGTACTGTATGGAATGAATTTGATAGAGTTATGGTTGAGGGAGTCTGGAAAGCTAAATGTAAAAAATGTGCCAAACTTTATAGTTGTAGTAGTAGTGGGGGAACAGGGCATTTAAAAAGACATCAAGAGAGTCATAGGATGCATGATTCTCATGCTCAAACTCAAAGTACCCTTAATATACAAGGGGGATTACTTGTAGGTAATTTTGCATATAATCATGAAAATCAAAGAAAAGCACTTGTAAAATGGATAGTTAAGGATGAATTACCTTTTAGTTTATGTGAATCTTTTAATTTTGAAGAATATGTTCAATTAAACCTACAACCTGCTTACAAAAGAACTAGTAGGCGTACATTTAGAAGAGTAGCTATGACCAATTTTTTAGCAATGAAACAAAATTTAATTGAAACATTTTCTACTTTAAATGTAAAAATTTCATTAACTTCTGATATTTGGTCAGCATCTGTAGGTAGTAATTGTTTTATTGCCATTACTGCTCATTATATTGATAATGATTGGCAATTAAATAAACGTATTCTTGCTTTTCGTGCTTTTGATTTTCCACATTCTGGGCAACAAATTTCAAATATAATTTATCAAACTGCATGTTCATATAATATTAATGATAAAATTATGTCTATTACTTTTGATAATGCATCTAATAATAATTCTGCTGTTGTATTATTAAAAGACTCATTGCATCCCATATTAGATGGAAATTTACTGCATATTAGATGTGCATGTCATATCTTAAATCTTTCTGTTCAAGCTGGCATGGGCATGATTCAAGATGTGATTTCAAAAATTAGAAATGCAGTTTCTTTTATTCATGCTTCTAGATCAAGACTTCAAGAATTTAAGGAATTATGCATAAATCATGGTAAACGTTTTAAAAAATTTAAACTTGATGTAATTACTCGTTGGAACTCCACATATAGCATGATACATGATGCATACCCATATAAAAATTTATTAAGTGCATATATTAATGATCGTGGATTAGGATTTACATTGACTGAAACTGATTGGAATAAAGGAAAAAATTTTGGAAGATTTTTTGCTTAGTTTTTATAATGCTACCAATGTTCTTTCTGGTATTATTACCCTACTTCATGTTCATTTTTACAACAAGCATATATAATTAGTCAAAAATTTGCAGAACATAAATATGATGATGTTTTAATGCCTATTATTGACCTAATGGAATCTAAATGGGAATGAGTATTGGGACAGGATATGTCCTATGCATAACTTAGCTGCTGTATTTGATCCTAGAGTTAAATTAAATGGCGTGCTAATTTTACTTGATGCATACTCTGAAAATATGAATCAAGATGCTGAATCTGCTAAAGATGAGGTAAAAAAACTTCTTTATGATATTTATGCTATATATGATGAAAAAATTCGTGGATCTAGAACACAAATACAAACCTCTATTTCTCCTTCTAGTAGTTTCTCGTTCGTCATCTATTTTTTCATTCATTGCACAGAGAAGACACACACATGCTTCAAGTTCCTCTTCATCTTCTTCATCTTTAAGTAGTGAACTAGAATTTTATTTACGAAATGATCTTCATTCTGCATATGATGAAAATCAAATAGAGAATCTAGATGTATTATCTTGGTGGAAGAATGTTAGAAATCAATATGTTATGTCTGCAATTGCACGCGATATTTTAGCTGTGCCGATGTCCACGGTAGCATCGGAATCCGCTTTTAGTGCAGGTCGGCGTGTTCTTGACGAAAAGAGAAGTAGGATGACGGGCGAAACGGTGGAGATGCTTCTCTGCTTCAAGGATTGGCTAGATGCTGAGGCAAGACTTCAAGATAAAGGTGGACATAATACAACATCCTCTGATGATGATGATACAAACACTACTGAAGACTGAAGACTGAAGACTGAAGAGTGAATACTGATTCACTGAATCACTGATGATTAGTAAGATTTCTTAATTTTTTATAATTGTACATTTTTATTGTATTCTGGAGGTCAGACCAAGGTCCAAACCTCGGCCCTTTCTTAGTTTCTTATTGTATTCTAGAGGTCAGACCAAGGTCCAAACCTCCCTTCATGTACCATTTTGATTTAAATTAATAAACTGGTAGGGGTCTATGCCAAACCCCCCACCATTAAGGTGGCTTTATATTCATAAATCATAAATTCTTAGTGTTCAATATTTATTAATTTATTAAAAAAATTTATGAAGCATTAATTTTTATCGGGCCGAGCCGGGCCCAGGCCCGGACCGTGCCAGGCCCGCGTGCCAGCCCGGCCCAGGCCCTTATGGGCCGTGCCGTGCTGGCCCGCGGGCCGTGCCGTGCTTGGCCTGCGGGCCTAGACCGGGCCGTGCCGGCCCAGGCCCGAAGCGGGCCGTGCCAGGCACGGCCCGCTGGCCAGGACCCTCTAGCCCAGCACGGCCCTCTCAAAGGGGCCGTGCCTGGCACGGCCCGCCACCCGAAGGCACGGCCCGCTTCGTGCCGTGCCGTGCCGGGCCGTGGGCGGCCCGGCCCAGTGCCCATCTCTACTGACTTGAGTCTGGTAGACTCGATTATAGATGACAGTATACATCAATTGAGTATGGCCAATCCTACGGTATTTATTGTATACATGTCGCAAAGAAAGTGTGACGATGTGCTGGTCTCAACCTTATTCCAGTAAGAGAGATTTGTCCAAGGGCATACTATCTGAAATAGATTAACCGTACTAGCTCAAGTTCTAGAATAAATACTAAATACAAAAGATATTAGCAGAAAATTGTGAGAAGTAAATAATAGTAAAAAAAAAATCAGTAGAGAAAATAAATCAATCCAAAAGTTTCTCTCACAAATATGCCTCACAAAAGAGGCTCTCTCTATATATAGAGACTTCTCTCATACGTGCTCTTCATGTAACTCTCTTTCCCTATTTATAAAAACACACAACTTCTCTCCAACTATAAGATAAAAACATCAATATCACATTCCAACTAAAAAATAAATTTAAATATATTAAGCCTAAGGCTCAACCTAACAAAAATGAACTAGTACTAAAAGATAAAATATTCTAACTTGTATTGGAATAGAAAATAAAGATAGGCTAGAAATAGAATTCTAGTACAAGCAGCACAAGCAATGGACTTCCAACATGGTTAACTAGCAAGAACCAGTAAACTACTTGCATATTTCTAATTTTCTATGCTAGGCATCAATGTGATGGTTTTGATTATAAATAGAATCTAAAACCCTAGTTTTGATGAATGTTTCTATTGGGAAAATGTAATAAAAAAATAATGATACCACAAACTTCTTTTCCCTCTTTGTATAATTAAATGAGATGTCACTCACCAAGCAACAATAATTTCTGCATAAGCAATTACCAAGCAAATAATCAAACAATCCACAAACAAGAGGCAACACAATTTTTTAATGTGGAAAATCTTTCGAAGTGAAGGGACAAACCACAGGACCTAGTTTAGCCAAAAACTTCCATTATTTAGAATAATTGAATTACAATAGATTCTCTTTAGTTCAACTAGAGGCTGCACAAACATCAACAAGATTTAATCTTGGCTTCCACAAAAGAAATATTCATCACCAATAATACGAATTTTAATAATAAACAACAAAATAGAGAATAGATCTAACTAAGTTTTGATATTTGAAATAATCAATAGAGAAGCCTTTGCAAAGATCCAAACTGTTCAATTTATAGCTCTCAATGCCTGGAACAACATACTGCAATTTCAGTCAAATCTGGAACTCCCCAGTACGGTAGAAGGCTATGAGTGCACAATATATGAGACGGTTTAGAATGGAATGTTTGCAGACCATCTTCATGCCTCTGATACTCTATTTAATGTTGGATCACGGTAAGGATCATCTCTCTTCTCCGCCATCTTTATAGTAGATAAATTGAGAAAACCTTCAGATTTAAATTTCTACTACTGTTCTTGTGAGGTTTGTTCTGTGTTAGTGTTTCATCAAAAGTAATCTTTGGGGGTGGTCATATTATGTTTGTTATTTTTAGTGCTGGATGTGAGAGAATAATTGATTAACTAGAAGCATATAGGATAACATACGTGAAGGCGGATAGAGTGATCAATATGATGCATAGGACATCAAACCTATGAATGTTAGAAATGAAGAAAGAAAATGTTGGGGTCAAGACATACAAATATGTCTAAAGATTCTAAAACAATAATAGTTTTAGTTTAGACAGTATAAGGGAATTATTAATGGGCTTCATTAGTTTAAGATCATCATATCTATGGGAAGAAAATATCGGTCTGAAATTCAACTCTTTTGATTTATAGAATAGTATACGTATGGCAAAGGATGTACTGTATAGCACATCAAACAAGTCTGGTTGGCGATGGTGCAAGTGGTAAGTAAATCGTCAAAGTCCTCAGTCCAACGTACCAATGCACACATCGAAATACATGGCATGGGCATTAAAAAGGTTTCTCTCAGTCCTACCTTGCATGGTAACCGTTTCCAGCAAGCCTTCCACCAGAGAAATTTAACCCGTGGTGCCACCTTAATTTGCAGACCAAATCCATGCAAACATCTCATGATGACAAATCTGTCCGAGTGATTACATTATATTCTTTAATTCCTGAACATGCCCAGCCCACCTGAGGATTTAGATCGGCACATTGTTTTCCAGTTGAGCAAATGAATTTTTTCCTTTGATCAGCAGCATGCCTCCATAAGAATGATCTACATTCTGTCTCAACCATGCTGATGAGTCTAGGGGGAACTGGAAGATTAGACATCAAATAGAGGGGATGGATAGAAGCAATTTTTAGAGTAATTATATCCCTTCAGATCCGCATGATCAAGGCATCCTGCTTGCTGCTTGTGGGTTCGGTTTTGTTGGCTCTCTAGTTTGGTTGGAAGTTCTGCGTCATTTGGTTTTTCGGCCTTTTTGTTTTCTGGTCTTGGGTTTATTTTGTGGAGACACTGATGGAGATCTTGCAGCATTGTGACGTGATATGGGACCTTTCAAGAATTATAAGCGTCGGCGGTTAGCGACGCAAGATAGTATACAATATATTTTCAAGAATTGGGAGTCTGCTTTAGCTTCAGTTGATGAAGGGTGGTTAGAATGTCTTTTCTCCGGTATATATGATCCCTTACCATCTAGGCCTTCCTTCTATAATGATGGCAAAAAGGCTGGCATAATCCTGCAGATGAGATTCTTGTTATTGGAGCTGTCAATTATTAGATGTAATCCTTCATGCTTCTTGATAAACAAACTTAGATATGAATTAGAAGCAACATATCCACAAAATTGTAAATATCGAACAATTTTACCGTACCAAGCTCTTGGAGCTTGTTTTAGCCCACAAAGAGCTTTCTTGAGCGTACACACAAAATTTGGATGAGTGCTAGAAACATAACCAAATGGCTGGTTTATATAAATATCCTTATTAAGCTCTCCATATAGGAAAGTATTTTTCACATCAACTTGCCATAATTTCCAACCATAGCAAGTTGCTAAAGCTAACACAACACAGACTGAGATCATCTTAGCCACGGGACTAAAAGTCTTTCATAATCTTCTCCATTTGTTTGAGAAAATCCATGAGTAACCAGCGTTGCTTGGAATATGTTGGCACTTTCTTCAACTTTTCTTTTTATCTGTACACCCATTTACATGAAACAGGTTGCACATCCTTGGGTTTAGGCATGAGGTCCCTAGTTTCATTTTTCATAGGAGCATTCATCTCTTCATCCATGGCACGCTTCCACTCCTTGATATCTTTAGCTTCATCATAATAAGAGGGTTCCTCTCATCATCAATTGGATTGGCAAAGAAACAAGAATAAGTACTTACAAAATTTTTATCTCGATAACAGGTAGGTTTGACAATTATTCTCCTTAATTGTCGATTACTAGCCACCAATTCATCACTTCTTCCTTGTTGTCCATTACTTTGGTGAGAACTTGAGCTCCCCATTTCTCTTTGCTCTCCTAATGATGATTGAGGAGAAGAGTCATGTGGTGTTTTTGATCTGATCGAAAAGAAATTTTCTTTTTTTTCAACCTGCACAACTCGCATCTCTCAAAAGCTTCCAAAGATGGTTGTTAAGCCCATTCTTAGATTGAGATAATATAAGAAATATATTCTGGTTTCAAGCCATGATCAATATGATGCTTTAATCGTACTTCAGAAATTGGTTCTTTCGGATCTAAAAGAGAAATTTCTGAACACAAATTTTTAAATTTCAGAAAGATTTGAGCAATTGAGAGATCACCTTGTGTTATATTTGCCAGCTCGTTCTCTAATATTTGCAGCCGAGCCACATCCTTTTTGTTGAGCTCAAGGGTCTGCCATATTTCACTTGCCGAATTGCACCATATAATATGATCAAACAAATCATGAGAAATAGATCGTTTCTAGACAAATTCATCCTTTGCTTTTATCTGCTTCCATCGCCTGAGAGCTTCAACATTTTGTGCATTATTTCTGGAGCTACTGTATCAACTCCACCCACAACCTCTCACAAGTTTTCACCCACAAAATAAGACTCCATACATATTCTCCATACTCTATAATTGGACTGGTTTAGCAATTCTACACCAAGTCTACTAATATGACCACTCAAATCCATCTTAGAGCACCAACTAATTTTCTTCACTAAGGGGTCTTGTCACATACCAGCTAGCGCCCTTATAGTTTTGATACCATATACAAAATGATAGTGTAACCGAAGTCACACTAGCCCAAGACCGCCGGCCACAACGTGAAAAAAAAAGCAAGCTGCAAATAGAGACCTCCAAAGATGAATAAGAGTGAACAATTAATTGAAGAACTCAATACAAAGATGGAGAGCAATCAACTTGTGGTTCTATTTCCCAAGTACAACTATTTCCTAAATACAACAGATGGGAGGTATTTTATAGATTTTATGGAAGCTTCTAGTACATACAATCATATTAATTATATGTAATTATAACTGCATAGAAAAATAAACAGATATTATAAAAAGATATAAAGATGGATAAGTACATAAATATATTAATAATTCTTACATGAATCTAGATTGATTATGTATCTAGACTATTCAAAAAAAAATCAACTTTTGCTGATTTCAACAATACCCTCATCCGGAGGGCAGCCGATAAGGACTGTTTGCATAACAAAAGCTAAGAGACCGCGTTCTCGCTAATATCTAGCGAAGCGACGAGATTGGCAAAAGCGGTCATATCTTCTCCCTGATAGAAGCCTTTTACCAACCTCCGAAGAAAGTTGTGTCCTTGGACCGTGCTGTCGAGAACAAGGAACAGGTCCAGTAGTCCCGCTGCGTGGAGATAAAAAATTCACGTGGTGGACGAGAGTTGAAGAGACTAGATCATCTTCATCGTACAATTTCTTATCAGTGTGAATGCACAAAAAATTAACTGTTTATCTTTCAGCTGCCAGCTGACATTTGAGTATAAATAGGGCTTCAGGGTGACCCAATCTACTGCATAACCAAAGATGGGATCCCAACTTCCACATCCCTCGCTGCTCCTTGTTGTATTCTTTATTCTGCCTTGCTTCCAAATGGTGGCGTCTGGAGCAGAGGAATCAACAAAGGTTAATTCTTGCATTCTTGTTGCTAAACACGAAGGGACTAGGGAGTTTATTCTCTAACATTCCCTTCTTTGGGATTTCAGTTGTACATAGTGTACATGGGGGAGAAGCAACACGAAGATCCAAACTTGGTCACTGCATCACACCACGAAATGCTCACTTCACTCCTTGGAAGGCAAGTTACTCCCTTTTCTTGGTGCTGCCGAATGGCCTAAGTGGTTCATCAGCAGGTCAAGTAATTTTGGTAGAAAAAGGCTCATTCATTAGTAAGCGAGCCGAGAATGGGTTTTGCCCAGCTCATTCCTGTCCAGTTTATCAACTCAAAAAATAACAATAATAAAATAAAATAAAAACATGAATAAAATAAATACATGAAACTTATTTTCTATTTTTATTTAATTGTATTAAGACTGCTCTTTCCAATCAAGCCAGAATATACATAAGAACACCTTGGAGGACTTGGGGCGCTCTCTTCAAATTCCTTGGACTAGCCGTTCCTTGGGCGGCCTGATCAGTTGAGCTCAAAATGAAACGAGCTGGTTCCAGCCTTTGGTTGATTGTAATATATATATACCGACCGAGCTTGAGTCTGGCCTAGCTTGCTCTTCTCATTTCCATCACCTATATATTCGTGCTATCCCAATTTCGGTGATATTTTTCTTTCTTTCATCGAAACCTTTCAATTAAAACATTACTGACTTAATGCATTATTGGTGCTTCAGCAAGGAGGAAGCTCTAGATTCAATCGTCTACAGCTATAAGCATGGATTTTCAGGCTTCGCAGCTAGGCTCACGAAGCCTCAAGCAAAGAAAATTTCAGGTTCTGTATGCTCAATACCGATCCTCGAGTAGAAATCCAGGCGTCAATGTGAAAAACTTTTCAAGTCAAAATGATAGGCAAGCTATTAATAAATTTTGATTCATGCAGACTTTTCCGAGGTGCTCAGTGTGACGCCAAACCGGAAGCATCGTGTTCACACAACTAGAAGCTGGGATTTTCTCGGCGTAAATTACTACCAACCTGCAGCCACAGGATTGCTTCAAAAGGCAGCCAAGGTGTCATTATTGGAGTCATCGATACCGGTCAGTCCGGCTTCTTCAAGATTTTTACCTATTCTCCCATGATAAGTCCACAATATATCAGCTGATGATGGCAAATGACGTAATTTCTTTCCTTCAGGTATATGGCCAGAATCCAAAAGCTTCAACGACCACGGTTTTGGTCCCTTGCCATCCCGGTGGAAAGGAAGATGTCAGGCGGGACAACTGTTTGATCCCAAGAAGCACTGCAACAAGAAGTTAATCGGAGCCCGATGGTATATCTGCGGGGTCGATGGGGAGGACCTCGATGGAGAATACATGTCTCCACGAGACCATGACGGCCATGGAACACACACCGCCTCCACTGCCGCTGGTGTACTTGTAGAGAACGTGAGCTTCCAGGGCCTGGCAGCTGGGGCAGCGCGAGGAGGAGCTAGTCCTCGTGCTTGGGTGGCAATCTACAAGGCGTGCTGGCGTGGCTAGTGCAGCGACGCGGATGTCCTTGCGGCGATAGATGATGCCATCCATGATGGCGTTGACGTCCTATCTTTGTCCCTTGGTAAGCCTTCAGAGTGGCCCGGAACTTTACACGCCGTCGCCAGGGGGATAACCGTTGTCTTCTCCGGCGGAAACGACGGCCCCGCGTTCCAGACCGTCGAGAACTCATCTCCATGGGTTATAACGGTCGCTGCAAGCACGATCGACCGCTCTTTCCCTACGGTCGTCACCCTTGGAAATAATCAGAAATTTGTGGTAACACGATAGCTGCAGTCGCACCGCCCTAAGCATAACATTTCTTTAAAAAAGAAGAAGAAAAGAATAAGAAGAATCATGTATCTGTGTATCTTGGCAGGGTCAATCCATGCATCATGAGACCAAGAAAGATGACGACAAGTTTACGGAATTAGTGGTGCCCTCCAGAAGGTAAGAGAATGACCTATCTGGTCCTCCGTACTGACATATTATTTATTTTTCTCGAGACTGAGTAGGGGGCGTTTGATAATTTGCAGCTGCGATGCTGCCGCTATAAATGCTACTGATGTCAAGGGGAAGATTGTGCTGTGCTACGTTCTTGGATCGGCGTCCAATTTCCTGTCGCCGTCGAGTATAATCGCTGCAGTTTTGAGCGTGAGGGAAGGTGGGGGCAAGGGTATCATTCTCGGCATGTACACTACCAATCTGCTAGATTTTTTCGCGCAATTGGAAGGATTCCCGGGCGCTGCTGTGGACTATGAAATTGCATTCCGGATGATCGAATATTGCGATAAAGCTGAGAGGTGGGTATTTCTTCCTCTTAGCCTTTCATGAGAAGCTATCCCAACATCAAAACGGGAAACTGATCTTCTGCTTCAACAACTGATTTGCTGGATAGCAAAAATATGCCCCCATTGGTGAAGATTTCTCCAACTCGCTCCACCACAGGAAATGTTGTTGCGCCGAAGGTCGCAGCTTTCTCATCGAGAGGGCCCAGTCCAACATTTCCTGAAGTGCTCAAGGTATTTGAGTTCATGAAACCTAACCATTCCCTATCATGCATAATGACCTATGTCAACTGACAACACTGACGGTGATTTGCTTGAAGTTTTCGAAAGCAAGTATATTTAGGCAGCATTTAGAGCTAATGATTCAGAATGGAACCCTGAAAATAGGTAGATGTCCGACAATAATGTTCGGGGATGGAGCTACTCTAGAGTCTAGACAAAGCTTTGATTCCATAGTTTAAGATTTTCTTATAGAAAAGCCATCAAAGCATATCTAAAATTTCCAATTGGACATTCTTCTGAAAAAAAAAAAGCACCCTTGGAAATTTGGACAGCCTGATATTGCTGCCCCAGGAGTCACCATTCTAGCAGCAGTGAAGAACAATTACGAATTCGAGTCAGGTACCTCGATGGCATGCCCACATGTGTCTGGAGTGGTAGCATTGCTCAAATCTCTGCATCCGAATTGGTCTCCTGCAGCTATTAAATCAGCTCTTGTCACAACTGGTACAGAATTGCATCCCCAACTTATTCTTTGTTTGATCTTTTCTCGGATAATGTATTAACTTGCACCTGACTCTGCTCGAAGCATCGGTGACTAATGAATATGGAATGCCGATAACGGCGGAGGGATCGGTGAGAAAAGTTGCTGACCCTTTCGACTTTGGCGGAGGACACATTAACCCAAACAGAGCCGCTGATCCTGGGCTTATCTATGACATCAATCCAAAAGATTATCTTCGATTCTTCGGAGGGATCGGTGAGAAAAGTTGCTGACCCTTTCGACTTTGGCGGAGAACACATTAACCCAAACAGAGCCGCTGATCCTGGGCTTATCTATGACATCAATCCAAAAGATTATCTTCGATTCTTCGGAGGGATCGGTGAGAAAAGTTGCTGACCCTTTCGACTTTGGCGGAGGACACATTAACCCAAACAGAGCCGCTGATCCTGGGCTTATCTATGACATCAATCCAAAAGATTATCTTCGATTCTTCGATTGCAGTCTTAGTCGATCTGAAGGTTGCAATGCGACAGGAGGACCTTTGTATCATTTGAATCTGCCCTCAATTGCCATTCCTGATCTCAAGACATCTGCAATGACATGGAGAACAGTTACAAATGTTGGTCAAGTTAATGCACGCTATACGGCAGTCATTGAATCTCCTCCAGGTGTAAAGATGGTTGTGGAACCTTCTTCCCTTATTTTCCATGCAACTACAAAGATGCAAACTTTCAAGGTAATTTTCACATCAACTCGCAAGATACAAGGGGACTATACATTTGGAAGCTTAACTTGGAGTGATGGAGGAAGCCACTCCGTGAGGATTCCCATAGCAGTTCGAATCATAATTGACGACTTCTATGCAGATACTGCATAAAATCATTTCCGAAGCTTCCGTATTGCAGGCCCCACTTGCCTTTTTAAGTATGTTATCTGCAATAAATGTCATGCCAGAACTTACCATGATCGTGTCTTTTGCATGACAAACGAAATAAATGGCAAGCTAGAATTTGATGCTCTATGATCTTCGCACAATCTCGATTCATTTCAGCTCGATTTATGGTTATTAAATATGTTAAAGTAGGCACTACATTTATTGGCTTGATAGAAAATTGGGCATACCACGCTCAAACATATGATGAAGAAACCAACTTGTCTCAAAAAATCTTCTTTTTTTTTTTCGGGGAAAAGGACTTGCACGAATTTGAGCCTAGAGCCTGATCAAGACAAGCTTGATCACAACCTGAAGCTTGATAAATCTTGATTGGACTGGAGTCAGCAGATTCATGCAAATGCATAGATGCGTACAAACCAAGATCTATGCAGGGCCGCTGTGCTAGAAAAAAGCCAGCATTGTACATCGGACCAGGCAAAATTACCGATCCCAAAATTTGTGAACCATGTGGGCTTCTTTCCAGCGACACAGAGACCGACATGGAGATGCTTTTACATTGATCCTACAGCAAATAAAAGCTACCTAATAACCTTCAACTGACTGCAAGCCACATTGGGAAAACAAGAATTTAAATAATTAGAACCATAAATATGATACAAAATTCTGACGATGGCATAAGGCCAATAAAATCCCCAGGCTTCTATATATTAAACTGGAAACAACTGGAACTAGAGAGATTACATATACAAGACTGCGAACATATCTAAAATTGTATTACTTGAAGCAAGTTAAAACCAAGAAAGGAGAGAGGACCTGCAAACTATCTGTTCTTTTAAACGACAGGATAGAAATTCTCTTCTGCTTGATGTTTTGAAGCAATCAAAAGCTTACTTGTTCCAATCAAAGCACTCCAATCCACTTTACGTGGCTGGTACAATAGCCCAACATTTTGAATGCTTTCAATTGCAGTGCAAGAAAAATTCAACCAGAAAAATGACAGATATTGACTAAATAAGCCCAGTAATGACGTTACCAGCAAGTAGCGAACAAATTACTTGAAGAGATCAGGATTCAGCCAATCTCTGCACTCAAAAAAAGAAAAGATTAAAGAAAGAACTCGAGTCTCGAATATTGCACCTGTAGCAATATGTACAGAATGATTCATGAAAATAGTGAAAGATATTACATCATAATCAACATGAGCTTACTTGCTAATGTCATCAAGATGATCATCAAAATCGACTACGTCTTGCCATTTCTCAGAAGTAATATAATCCAACAATACTATGTTGGCTGAGGGCTCTTTTATAGTCAGCAGCTGACTGCTATCATCTGATCCAGCTTGCCGCCAGCTTTTTGATGAATCCCTTGTGTACAGCTGCACAGTAGATGAGCAAGATAAGAAAGCACAAAGGCACTTACTGCAAACAAACAATGTATCATAAACCACTCATTTAAATGAAGTAGACAGTCAACAAAAAACACTGGCTAACTATAGACTAACTGTAGATAACAAGCTCCATGAATGGCATAAAATCAGAAACCTTAGCCTCTGCACCATCTCAAATTAGAGGCATATGTTTCAATTTCACTTCCAAGAATTCTTGTCTTGACCAAGTAATCATCATCCTTTGATTTTCTTTTTTTGAGAGAGATAAAACCACTGAGAATATTAATTATATACTGGCAGAAACTAAGGTGGTACAAGTAGAAAATGGGCACAAAATTGAACATCCACAGCCGCAAAAAAGAAAACAAGACTATCAAAGAAGCATGATACCAAATTCAAACTAGGAAGACGTGAATGTGGAGAGAACTTCAAGCAACAATATTGAGACTCTGCATAAAGAGTATACAAACCATTTGCAAATCATTACAAGGTCATCCAGCAACTAAAGTAAAACCATCCAAGTCTTCACTCTATGAACTATTCCTCGAGCAATAATGACCGGTTTTTGCCTATGCTTTCTATGGAAAAAAAACTTTTGAGTTGTTCCAATCTGATGCTCCCTTAGGAGGCAGAATAGGCTCCAAACAGGATGTTATAACAACATGATGTTGGAAGCAAATTCTACACAAGAATATGAAATATCATTTCTCAGGAAAGCTAATATGAAACTTTACAGATCTACATGTGTATATACGGATTTTTTCAGAGGGAACCAGAGAGGGGCTTGAAGAACCCAAATTAAGTGTGTATGTGTGGATATTGTTTACCCTAAAATTTCACAGAAGGCCATGTGTCCTACGACAGTGTTTATTTCATGCAAGATCTGGTGCACGTAAGGAGCACATGATGAAGGCAGTTTGATCAAGGGTAGCAGTTGTAGATCAAGACAGTTACAAGAACCCCTAGAATTATCTACCCAAGGTGCTTTCAGGCAGTTCCGTATAATGTCAATCATTATAAAGGAAAAGGAATAAATTGTTCTCTCGTTCGCATTCACAAAATTAAAGCAGAACTAGCGACACGAAGCATCACTAGGACGTAGTCTGTGTACGTTAGAATTAGGAATCTTGTCTTCCTCAATAATGTCTAACCTGCCCTGGAGCTTTTGTAGATCAATGGTGTACTCAATCCATCCTCTAGTTCAAACAGAGACTTGCAATCCAATTAATCAAATCAAGTTTCTCAGTTCATATCTGTTTAATTTGCTTTTATTTCCTTTTTTTCTTCTTTTTTCCTTTTTGCTTCCACCAGAAATTTTAAGTCTTTGTTGCCAAGGTGCTAAACCCATATCATCCAATTGACCACAACCCTTTGGATTGATCTGCTCAATCTAGCACATGCAAGCAGCCTCCTTGGCTAAAGAGAAGCCGAATTGCTGGGTGGTGGTGAATTGCCAACGAGGAAGGCGGAGGGGTGACGGAGGGAGCAGAGGATGTGGTGAACATTGGTTTGCTCTTAGATGTTTAAAGAAAGTGAAAATGACAAGGGAACACAATTGAAGTCTTTCTCAGAAGTAATAAAGGCATTATGGCCTTACTCGAACATGGTTGTTGACAGTGTCAATAGGGAAATGGACAGAAGCATAGGTTCAGGACAGAAAGTTCATTTCGTTGGCCAGTCTGAGATTTTTTAAAATCAACAGGGGCCAAGTCTAACTGGGGCAAAGTAGAGAGGAACAAAGTGTATAGTTCCCAAAAAATGCTACCTCAAAACTTTAAAAATTCTCATATCTTTATTTTATATGTTGGTTTTACTTTTACATATATTAGATCCTGTGAGAAGGCCTGCGAGATGCAAAAAATGTAAAAAGTATCAAGCAGAAGAGATCAAAGCCCATTCATAATCACCCATTATGGCTGCCAAAACTTGTTAGAGATCATAAGACAGTTTCAATGGCTACTAAACTATTATTTGGTTTACTGAAGAAATTCATAAATCACTAGAAAAGAATTATCTCTTTAATCCCTCTTATGGCAGCAGCGCTTCTGCTGCAACAGCATGAGAAACGGCATTTACCCTAAATAGGTCTACATAAGTAGGTATCCATGTCATCACAAAATACCTCTAATAGCCTCATGGATGTGAGGCACAGGATTGCAAACAAGCCCGTTAAAGTCTAGTCAAGGTTTGAGCCAACCTAGACCTTTGACAAGACAACCCAACCTGTATCAAGCACCCAACTTGACTTAACTAAATAGCAAACAGGTTTTGTTTTAGGAGGAAAAGGCATTGGGGTTGGCACTTCTCTAGTGGTAATGGCTAGCCAGGATGGGAGAAAGTAAGGGGCAACTAGCAAGGGGCAAAGAAGTCGAGTGCCGGCAGCAGAGGGTTAGAGGATTTCAGTGAGTCTTGGATCAGGATGCTAGAGTTAAGGTTCAGCTACCAGCAGCAAGAGGCAATGCGGGGTAAGTATGGAACAATGATGGCAAGAGCAAGATATAAGGTGGGGGAGTAGCAAAAGCAAGGAGAAGGATAGGAGAGAGGACCAAAGAGAGGACTAGGGAGAAAGGGACTGGGGGAGAGGACCAACAAGATGGCTTGTGGTTGTTGATGCTAGATGACCAAGTGCTAGCGGACATCAATAAGGCACATGGATGGGGCTAGGATTCTACCTAGTGAGAATCAAAACCTATTTGGATTCAGAGAAATGGAGAGAAGAGAAAGTAAAGAGAGATCGAATTTCTCTCGTTTAATTAGGAAAATAATGGACAAGTACAGAGAAAGTAAGAGACATAGGGAGAAATCATTTCTCATCAAAACCATAATTTGTTTTCTCCGAAAGTGGAAAGATTTCGTACAAAAGAAGCCAAATGCTCAAAATAAGTTCTTTATTCCTTTTTTGTCCCCAAAGCAGAAAGTCCAAATATTTTTTCCTTTTCTCTCCTATACATCCAAACAAGAGGAGAGAATTGTTCTCTTGTCTCTTTTCTTCTCTTCTCTCCATTGTACCCAAATAGAGCGGGCAAGAAACACAAACTAGGTCACCATACCATCTCCACTCTCTACTATTACATACCAAAACAACCCCTCAATTGTTTGATCAGACCACACAATCCGATGGTCTAAAAATACTTTCTCATGCATGTATCTGTTTATGTATATAAGGGTCTTGTCAAACATAATCAGGTCAGATCGACCTAAACCTGAAGCTGACCCAAGTTTCAAGTCAGGTAACTAGGTTTGCCTTAGGTCACAATTCGGTAATTGAGTTAAAAGATCAAGGTAAACCAGGTTAATTGAGTCAGGTTTCCCAAGACCTGACCCACTGACAGCCCTAGTGAGGCTCCAACATATTAGGCTTGGACCTCTGGTGCATTTAGGAAACAAGGTTCTATAGCAAGTTGTAGCGTGCTAAATCGAATAAATTTGCATTAGCTTGTAATATGCACATAGTTCGTGAATTCTGCACTAAAGTCTTCACCACAATTTCTTATAGATGAATCCTATTAGGAGAAAATGATAGTTAAAACCAATAACCTCAGTCGATGCATCGATTTATTTTTTCAAAATGTTATTGGTATATACTTTGAATCATGCGGGAATCGATAGAGATTATTACTCTTTTTCTGATTCCATGTTAACACTACGACTCAAATTTTGTTTTTTATGTTTGAAATCCCTTTTTTCTCTTTGGGATGAACATGTCTGTTGACATAGTGGATTCCTCCCTTGGGTTCCTCCAAAGAGGAATGTCTCAGTTGATTAGGGTATTTTTCCAGAAAGACATGTCCTTCAATTTGTTAGTTGCATCAAATGGCAGACCCAATCAATATAGGACACATCCAAGAGTCAACAAAATTATGCCCACCTTAAGATACATCCTGTTAAGTTAGCTGAAGGGTGAATCTGAATCAATCCCTTAGCCCAAATGCAAAGGAAAAGGACCAAAAACTTTGAAAGATGGAGATGAAAGTACAAGAAATTCGAGAAATCTCTTCCTTGTGAAAAAGTTAGATATGATAAATAACTCAGAGCGCATCCTCCCTCAAATTCAAGAACTCTTACTCTCCTGCTATTATTAGGATGTATAGGAGTAAACAAACCACGACCTATTTATAAACACTAGAGGTGTGAGTGGATGTTAAAGGGTAAGAGTTGCATCCTCCATCAAATGTACTTGAAGCTTAGGTTTAGATGCATCCCATCATTAATATGAGTGATGCTTGGATGCAAGCGTAAAATACCAGAACAAAGGATATGTCTTTTGAGATAAAGACTAAAACAAATTAAGACACCTCAAGGGAGAAGAAATCAGTACATGAACAGATACATATCTCTTTGGGAAAAAAAAAAAGATCTAAAACAATAAACAGATGAAGGTTGGTAACAATTAAAATATAAGAACAGAAAATAAGTAATGGTCCCAATAATCTCTGGGTTGAGTTACTTGTTTGAGGTATCCTATGGGCTATCAGAAGATCAAATTGTTTTTACTTCAATATAAACTTTGTGAACCTACAATGTCAACAGCTGAAGCTGCTTTCTACAGAAATTTTATGAAAACCTTCTTCAATTATTTGCCTTTCCCCTATTCTTGTTGTTCAGGTTTATCTATTTTGCCTTAAAATCTGAAAATTTGATCAAATGAAATTTTATTGACGGCTTGAAAGAAGTTCTTGCTTTGCCGAGGCAAGGAGCATCCATATAGGAGCCAACCTTGAGTTCCTCCATGACTAACCATACAACCGACGGCAAGCACAAGAACTTATTCTCCTATCCTATGCACAAGAAACTTCCGAGAATATTATTTAGAGAGAAAAAAATAAAATCGATCCAGTCCCGTATCCAGTTTCTACACAGAATCTTTGATCTTTCGATGTTTCTTCCTCCAAGAAAGATCACAAAGAAAAATAAAAGATATAGAAGAAAAAAAAAAAGAAAGAGGACTACCATTACCTGCACTGCAAGACCCCGCCCTTTCCCTTTCAGCAACTCTTCCAGCCTCTTATTCTCCAACTGGTGCAGCAAAACACCAATAAAGAAGATGAAATAAACAAAACCAAACAATTCCTGAAACGCATAAAGAATTGAGAGAATGAAAAAAAAAGCGAAAGCCCCACCAAAAGCAAGGCGGCACGGGGAAAGTATCTGAAAATATGATCGCCGATCTTCTTGGCAGCGTTCCCAAGCTCGGCGTCATCGTACCTCTCGTTCGCGTGGTAGTAGCCCACCACACTCAAACCCTCAGCCCCGAAGTGTTCTTCTACCTATACATAAGAAAGAAAACCCTAACCTAATAAGTTACAATTCGTAGACGAAAACGAGAGAGAGAGAGAGAGAGAGAGAGAGAGAGAGAGAGTGGGAACCTGGATGAGGGCAAGCTCGAGGGAGGGGAGGAGGCCGATCTGGGAATGGGTAAGGGGAATGGCATCGGCGATCTGGACGGTGGAGGCATCGGCGTCGGAAAGGCGGCCGACGAGGAGGCCGCCGACGGGATAGCAGCGGTGCTTGAGGGCATGGAGGACCAGCTTTATGTACGCAGGCTGCGCTACTTCGTAACGGCACTCCGCCCCCATACCTCTCCGGTCGCTCGTTCGAACTGGGGCCGGCACCTCTCTCCTCCGGTAAGCGGGGTAAGCGCCGCCTGGATCTTTAAGTACCGGTCGAAACAATGTTAAGCCTTAAGCCAGGGTAAAAACTGCGGCTGCGAGCGATTTTAAGCACCGCACTTCTAGTTAACCTATCAGTTTATATGGCGGCTGTGCAGCGCCTGGTATGCCTTTTTTATTATTTTTTTATAGAAAAAATAAGTTCTTTTTTTTCATCAACCAATCTTAGTTAAATTTATAATTATAATTTTAATATCATCGATAAATTAATTGACATAAAAATCTCATGTAAAAGAGATACATAATTGATGTGCAACGTTTACTAATAACATGAATGAACTTATAAATATGTGTTGTTAGCCAATGGAGCGATAGACTAGTTGTGTTTGTAATTTCTGTTGGCGAACAACCTTCTATATATTATAGGTATAACATTTTGTGTGAGATTTTTGTTACCTTAGCATTGCTAAATAAACAAAGTATGCCTTAGCAAAAGAAACCCAGTCGGATCATTCATCATAATAGCACCTGGAGGATGAAATAGAATTGTGAAAGGGTATAGCATTACGCTTGGTGCTAGTTTCTCGATGATATTAATTAAATTTTGAATGTTCATGGGGAAGGTAAAACATTGATGAACATGGATGTGTTGTTTTTCTCCTGGTCAAGAATAAGAAAACGTTGTTTATCTTCCTCTTCTTGCAAACTAGAATGTATAGGTTTGGCAATTCAGGCATGCTTTAGGGAATGATGAGAGCAGATGATATAGAGAATTTTTTTAAAAAAAAAACATTTATTAGGTATATAAGAATACCAATACGTAAGACTAAGTATGTAATTTATGACGACCCCTGTGATGATCTGGATCAAACAATAGTGGAGTTTGTGCTAATGACTGAAACTCATGCAATATTTGATTTATATATATATATATATATATATATATATATATAGAAAATATGCAGGATATAAGGAAAACCGGCATAATGGAAATTCAAGTTACTAATATATAACACCTAGTGACTGTATCAACTGAATCTCTTGACACATTATTTGATTAAAGTATCATTTGGATATGATTTCCGGTCTCCATGACCTCATTTGATGAGGATTCCAGAGGGATCTCCAGAATCGAGGCATGATGGCTTCTTTTAATATTGTTCGCAATGTGTGGGTAAGTGTAAGCTCAAAAGAAATCATTTAGTCATGGAGGTGAATAAGCATAAATCATTTTCCTTCAAGCTTTATCCGGCTATTAAGTGGCATTTGCTTGTGCTTGCAGAAATTTGGAGCTTCAAGTTCTTTATTTTTAAATTTTGTTTTATATGGCCCAAGACATGGTGAAAATGTAAGAGAATTTTGAAATTTGAGAAGAACGGTTATGAAATTTGCAACTGCGTCACCCTGAATCTGTCCAGTGTTGAATACTGTGGCAACCATCAGCTATGAGCTTAATGATGCTGACTATGAAGAAAATGAGGTCAATAAAACATGGGTGCAAAAGCTTCTTCATGCTGTCGAGACTTTGTCCAGCAACTATGACTCCTTTGTCCACCTGATGATAGACTTTCATAGTGAAGAGGCTCGAAGTCATCATGATGTAGAAAAGGTTTAGCCAGCTGGGTGGCCTTCAACTCAATAGCGAGGTGAGGACATTGGTCAATTATTTCTCTGAGATGTCACAGAGACCAGTGCGAGACAAATTTGCCCGGCTCTCTCAGATGACAACCATTCTAAACTTCGAAAGGATGTCTGAGATTTTGGACCTCCGGGGAGAGTGACATAGAATCAACTTCAAACCTGAAAGCGGTTGTAAATTCATAGTTTCATCTGCATTTCCTTTTAATGTTTTACTTTTCATTTTATATTCATTTGTTTTACTCATTGAAACAGAAGTAGTATAGCAGAAACTCAGAATATTCTTTCAAACTATTTGCTTGATATGAAGAATCTATTTCCGGCTCATCATGTTTATGATTTCATGAATAATCCAACTACAAAATGAAAAAGATGCGGCGCAGATTTTTATCATGCTTCAGCCATGGTATACCGACCATACCGAACTGAACAGTACCAGACATACCATACCGATTCGGAACCGATACCGATGGCTAATGACATTCGGTATACTCAAAAAATTGCATACGGTACTGTATTGATATTCGGTACCAAGACGGTGAAGAGTTTGTGTGCGAGTAAAATGTCTTGGCGGACACATTCAAGAGCTTCTTGATCGAGAACTCAAGAGCTTGTTGATTGAGATCCCTTTCCCCCTAATCTCTTTGTTCATTTCATATCGATGCCTGATTCGATCATCCAGCTTGTAGCCAAGAAAAGCAGGGAAAATCAAGAGCTCTCCGATCTCTCTTCCCATCCCCTCGACGAGGAATTCAATTTTCTTCTCCATTGACTCGTGGTTATACTGCAGCACCTGAGGATGTTTCATGCTCATTGTCAACACATTCTCACGGGAGAAGCCATAGCTGAAGAAGAGATCGATCACCATCTGCAAGTTCTCGCAGCTCGTCCTCGTTACCGCGCCCACTGCCAAGGCCAGCTCTCTGGTGCGGTGTCTGTAGCCGATCTTCACAAGGAAGGCCAGCTTCTTCGAGAGGTTGTATTCAAAGGAAAGACTAACGAAGAGAGGGGCCTTGATCAAGAACTTGGAGATGTCCTCTGCATTCATCTTGCATTGGTGGAGGAACTCTATTCTGGGCTTCAACTTCCTCTCCTTACTTACGCTGAAGATCTGGGGATACACCATTGCAATCTTGAAGACCTCTTTGTCGGCGAGGCCAATGGATCTCCAGAACTCTATGTGGGATCGGAAGTGCTCTACGGTGCAGGATAAGATAGCAGGCCATTTGTTGATTATGAGCCCAGTGGCCTCCCTGTCTCCCGCGCCGACCTCAGCGAGGTAGTCGACCCTCGGGATCAGCTGGTTTTCGAGATCCAGATTCAGAAGCGAAGGGCGGCGGACGATTAACTCCGGCCAGCCGTAGCCTTTCAGGAAAACAATCATCCGCTCCAGCCCTTCGATGGGTCTCGCGCCGAAGACCTTCGAGATGTTCACATCGTTGAGGACTTGCCCCAGCTTGTTACCGGGCATTCCGTGATCCACAAGCAGCCTGACCTTCGCGCTGAATGCCGGAAAGAATTGGGGATGGGAGGAGACCAGCAGGCGCTCGAGCTTCGCGGGTTCGAGTCCCTCGAGCTCCTTGTGGACGAAATCGATGAAGCGTCCAACCTCCGGTGAGGTTAGGGTCTTGGGGCGTCGGGCCACGGTCCGGTGGAGGCCGAGCCCGGTGATTCCAACGGATTGGAGGGAAAGTAAGCGGCGGTGGAGGGATTCTGGAGAGGCCAATTCCAGCTCTGGATGCTTCTGGAGGAGACATTCGACCTCCCGTTCATCAAGACCGAGTTCTTGCGAGAAAAGTACTGTTGGGTTTAATAAGAGTATTAGAAAGAAGAGAGGAGAGGAGATGGTGACGGATGGGATGAGAATATACCTACCGGAGGTGGCCTTGGAGATCGACGGAGAGGTACTTGTGGTGCAGCGAGTGAAGCAGGAGGGACTTCGCCGGAGTGGGAGGAGGGGCGCGTGTTCCAGCCCAGCGATGTAGCCGTGGAGAAAAAGAGAGGCGGTCGGAAAGGGGAGAAGGTTGTTTACGGCAGAATGGGGAGAGGATAGGGTGGGTGAGATTCGGATTGGGGTCGGGGGAAAGGAAGCAGGCAGTGCGGCCGGCGCCATGGCACTCGGCCTGGCTGCTCGCCGGCGTGGAGGCTGGGAACCGACTCCAGGGTTAAGGCCGATCACGAGGGGCTACCGGCTTCTCGGACGACTGCTAGGGCTTCTCAACGCCGCGGTATGGGAAGGCAAATGCTATGCTGGCTTCGCCGATCAAGTACGAACCGGACTCGTGATGACAAATCTGGGTTCGATATAAGGTGGTCTGGGTCATAGCCGGACGTCCAAATTGGTTTATTAATAAACAGGAATTAGATTAATAGTTTTTATCCATTTAACTCGTTTAATAAGTTCGTTAAGTTCGAATTGGTCAGTGTACAACTCATTGAATAATTTAGTTAAATCGGATTGGTTCAATTGCGGCCTGCTTTTATTCATGTCAGGTAGATTAGCCGGTGATTGCAAATTTGACGTCGCTTTATCTATTTTTTAAATAGTTGAAGTATTGGGTTGCGCAACCTATTTACTAATGAAAGGGCTTAGGCTTCAAACTTATATAGGATTAGTAGTTTTTCTATAATTTTCAAGTCCGGATTTCAAAATCTTAGAATATATACAATATATATATACATACATACATATAGTAAAATGGAAGTTCTTAGTTTGGCAGAGTTTGTATAACTATATTAAAAACATCATAGGTCCTTGTTTTGAATAATAACTACGATATAATAATAAAATTATTAATAAGATGCTTATTATTATTATTTTGCTAAGGCGAGTGGATCATACCTAACGAGTACAGATACACCCAATAAGATCAAAAAACAAAATACTTCGGAGTGCCAGGAGCAACTCCCCATCACCAGCCTACAAGGTACTACCGAAGTGGCTAGCTACATAACGAGCCACCCAGTCCGCAGCTCCATTAGCTTTACGGAAAATATGCTTGGCATGGAAGGCCCCTTCGTCCCTCACCATTGCCCATATATCTTGAAGTAAAGGATGGACATAACCATTACCCCTCGGACCCCCCCCGGATCCAACTAATAAACGTGGCCGAATCTTCCTCCAAGACAATGGCATTGGCTCGTAAAACACACTGGGCGTGACGCAGGCCCGCCCAAGCAGCCCTCAACTCCGCACCTGGAACCGAAATGTCGAAGAGTTGACTGCCCCCTGCAGCCACGATCCTGGCAGACGGATCCGAATAACAAAATCCGCACTACCCCGCATACCTCCGTCCAAGACGGACCCATCGAAGTTAACCTTGAGAAAACTTAGAGGTAGAAGCTTCCGGGAAAAAACATTGAATGGGATGCTGCCGAAGCAAAATGGAAACCCCAAATATCCCGAGTTGTCAAGTACAAAACGGGATGCTTATTAGTTTATTGAACCGCATTAAGTAAAAAAACTTTTAATTGGTATTATTAAATTAATGTAGAATTTAATGATATTTTTATTAATCTTGATATATGCTGATATTAATGAAAGGCAGTACTCTCTCTATATATAAAGCAAAAATAGGTATTTCTAACTCTTAGCTGTTGACGTAAGAGGAAAGTGCCGGCAACTTGGTCACTGCGCTAAAATTTGCCGACGTTTTTTAGTAGCGTTGGGAGCAATCCGGATTAGACGACGCTTATAAGTGTTATTGGAATCCTGCATAAAACTTTGGCCTCCAACGATGCTTATAAGCGTCATCCGAGGCCAAAGCTAGTTTAACTAATACGACGCTTTCTAAAAGCATCGTCGGAGGCCCTCAAACTAAGATGACGCTTTAGAAAACGTCGTCGGAGGCCCTTTCACCTATGCTAAGCTAAGACGACGCTTTAGAAAACGTTATCGACTTATCGGAGACCCTTCTACCCATGTTAAGCTAAGACCCGAAGTGCGACGACGCTCAGACACCCCTTCCAAATACTTCTCCCAATCCCTCCCCATCCCCCCACCCCCAATAAATGCGTAACCTTTCCTAATCCCTAACCCCTCTCCTCCAGTTAGGGCAAGAATCGAAGCATCCAAGCGAGCAGTGCCCGACAATGGCGGTCGTTGAGGGATCGAGATCCAGCTCGTATTCATCTTCATCCTCGCTAGCAGCGGATTCGTACATTTTTATGATATTTTAATAAATTTCTATTACATTTTTATGATCATAATCTTATTTAAAAGTGAAAATACATTCATTAATGTTCTTGCTATATTATATTTAAATATCTTCTAGGTGCAATATATTTCTATTTCTTATCATACATGCATTGGATAGTCTTCCTATTTTATAATAATACATTATTTTACTAATCGAGAGATGTATTTATATTATTAGGATTGTGCATCGATATACATATACATACATAGATATATATACTATTAGAATTGTGTATAGTAATAGTATATCAAAGTTATATTTTAGAAAATAATTAAATTTTTATATCTATTATATTTTATTTTATTTTTATTATCTATTTTATTAAATTTATTTTATTGTATTTCAAAAATAACTGAAAAATATATATTCCATACATTGCAAGAGTTATATGATTCGCTAGAAGATGATTTTAAATAATACAAGAGTAGTAGCTTTGGAAACTTCGATCTAGAACAAATTGGACAAAATAATTCATCCCAATCCGCACGCACCAGAAAGGATAGCTCTGTCCGTCACGGTCGCAGCCTGTCCGCACAAATTAAAAGTGCTAATAGCCTTCGAGAGCCCATCTGCGTGGAAAGCAGGATACCACACAATTACAGGTGGCAAACACCACGTGTCAACAAGTTATAGCCTCCATGTACCTATCCACTTGGCAACAGCTGTACGCTTCGTGCAAGATCGAAGAATATCCAAACTTCCTTCCTGAAAGATACCGGTCGGTCAGACACCACGCGCGGACGCAATTGCTTTTAGACTTGGAATTCCGTCTGCTTCTGGGAAGGCGAGACACGGTAGGACTCGGTCTCTGCGTGCTTCTCTCTCTTTCCAGAATCCTCTTCTCCGCCCATAAAAGCCACCCCTCCACGGTCCAAACTCCAAAGTTCACACCCAAGTCTTCTCCTTCTCTCTCTCTCTAGTTTTCAATTCTCTTTATTGAAGCCCCTCTCCTTCGCTATGGAGAAGCTTCTGGCTATGTCTATCCTGAGCTCAGGGCCGAATTTCTCCGGCGACGGGAAGTCCGACGGATGGTTCAACCACGGTTGGATGGGAGGGAAGAAGAACAAACAGGAGGAGAGCAAAGGCGGGAGCGACAAATCCCGCACGCCGCCGGTGCTGGCAAAGAAGCTGGGGCAGCAGCAGAAGAGCAAGTCGGCGGCTCGGTTCGCGGTGGAGTTGGACGGGCTTCACTGCTTTGAGACGATTGTTCCTCGATGATCATTCTTTTTCTTGATTCTTTCTTGTTTTCCTCGATGTCTTTGAGATTGTTTTAATTGATCGAATTACACAGTAATTAATGCTAGCAACCTGTGAATACCTTGCTTGTGATGACAAAAATATTTCTTTAGAATTCAATACTGCAATCCTTGTTTCTTTTCTCATAATTTTGTTCGATCATATATTTGGTTACGATTCATTCAAAGACTTAGATGGGTTCTAAAGAAATTACTCTACCCTGAATGACCCGCAATTCGAATTATATACAAATTAACGTGGCTAGCGTGTTATTTTTACCGGTCGGAGAACTTCTTTCTACGGTTTGTTTGGAAGTTCATACAACAGGGTTGCTTTGCTTGCCTTTTCTTGATACCTTTCCCCCGTGATGAAGGTGCCAATCTCCCTCATGAATTAGCGTTGTAGAATCTAAATACAGGGCTGAGAAGGAAAGTAATTTCTTGCGAGAAAGGGAATTGGATTCCATACCATCCAGTAGGACAAAAGTAAAGAAGAAAAAGCACTAAAGAATAATTAAAGAAAAAATACAAAATAATAAAAAAAAAAAAAGAAGAGAGGAGGCGCACAAATCCTTCCTCTCTATCAGTAGACATAGAAGGAAGCCGGCTCCATCGGGACTTCTCTTCCTGTTCAACAAAATCCTCGGTTTCGCGGTCGAGAAGCCGCTGAACATGTCAGCTCGCGAGGGCAGGGGAGGCTCTGTTTCGCGCCGGAGTGAATTTGATGGGTTCCGTTATTTCGAGACCATCGCCTCCCACTTAAAGTTTTCGTTCATTTCTTTATGCAATTATAGCTAGGTTCTGGAGATTATTTATTGAACTATTTTGCCTCTCCAGAAACTATAGCAATTTTGCTCCGAAAACGAAGAAAAGAAAGAAAAGAAAATAGAGCAGTAACAGGACTAGCTCTGTGAGTTCTTCGTCTGGCTATCCATCATCTCTACTGGTTTTTAAAGCGAAAAGCTACTATGAATAATTCTATTGCCTCGATGATGAAAAGAACTCTAGAATTGAAAAATATTTTCAACTTTCATATATAGCGTTTCTATTAGAATTGCTCCACGGATCTCTCCTTGTCGACCTTGCAAGGAGTCAAGGATTAAAGGACGTAGGAATTGAACTGACTATAGACATCGCCAGTAGCTTCTCCCTAACAAAGTGGTCTTGAGGGCTCGTTTGGTTCGTGAAAAGCATTTTCCTCCTATAAATATGATTTTTGGAAAGAAGATTTTTATTAAGGGAATACCTGAAAATGTACTTTTGGTATGTTTGGTTAAACATAGAAAAGTGACAGATTTTCAGAATGCTTATGTTTGGTTGACCGTTCACTTTCTTGAAAAAGTTATGTGTAATTCCTATTATATTCTTAATAAAAATTAGATTTTTAATATCTCTTTAATGCTGAAGGATCTTTTTGAAGAAAAAAATAAAAATGGAATGATTTCTGCCTTATGAAAAAGTAACTTTGTCATGTTTCTCATGGAAAAGACTTTTTCATAAAATGTGGGTACCATATTTCCATTGAAATATAATTTTTTCATCTCTCTCATTTGAAAACTCCAACCAAACAAGAGACATCTCATTACTTTTTTTTGACCATATTTTTCTCCCTTCTTTTTTCGCGAACCAAACGAGCCCTAAGTGGTGGTGGGATTCGGTTTCGAACAAAGGAGTAGTTTAAGCAGAGAAAATTGATGACTTGATTAGCGGGCGACATGGATGCTTTTGGAGAGAAAGATGGATGAAAACGTGTTTTGGGGTTCAGATTGAGGGCGTCTTTTCTTAATTCCTAGCGTTGGAACTTGGAACGAGACTAAGTTCTAATCGTTTCGTGGGGTCAAATCAACCCTTCGACCGTCGCGTTGATCGCATGCTGACTTCAAACTTCTCTCTGGCGGCCACGAATCGTGAGGGGGTCAAAATAGCTTCAGCCTAGAGCTGATCAAACGTTGGCCAGGTCCGATTTGGACCGGACTCGATGGTTGAAATTAATTCCCATGTTTATATCCAGGTCCAACCCAGCTCGGATGTCGGGCCTCTATCTTTTGTTCAGGCTTGGCCCAATCCAGAAAGATCAATACCACACTCGCCCAAGAGACAATATCGATATA
This sequence comes from Phoenix dactylifera, assembly GCF_009389715.1. NCBI lineage: Eukaryota > Viridiplantae > Streptophyta > Magnoliopsida > Arecales > Arecaceae > Phoenix > Phoenix dactylifera. The sequence continues at coordinate 3,202,965 of NC_052393.1, read as the reverse complement.
TTTACGACATATAGTACAAGATTTTTATTATTATAATATATAATTAGTTAATATAATTATTATATAAAATATATATATATATATATAATTATTTCGGGCCGGGTCGGGTCCATATTAAATATATATAATATAGAATTGTAGGTTAAAGAAGTCACCAATAGTTTGGCTTGAGAAGTTTAGTGGTGCAGTGAGAAGGGTTGAATATAATCAGCTGATCACACCATATTTCTGAGAAGGGATGGATCAAACATTACTATCCTCCTTGTCTATGTTGGGGATATTATTATTACTATAAATTATTCAAATGAGGCTTACAAATTAAAAGCACTTCTTAGAGAGTTTTGAGATTAAAGATCTAGCTCCTTAAAATATTTCTTTGGTATAGAAGTTGCTCGGTCGAAAATCGAAATATGATTGACCTACTTGAGCAAATATGAAATTTACCTTGTCAAACTGCTGAAACACCCATGGATCCGAACCATAAGTTGGATGATCATGGATGGAAGCCTTCACAAGGTGTTGGTATGTTTCAAGAGTGGTTGGGAAGTTGATCGATTTGTCTCTTACCGGTCCTGATTGCCTACACAATTAAGTTATCTCATGCCTTTACCTAATAGAGGCTTACTCTTTGCTAATCATGGGCATTTAAAAGTTGAAACATATAGTAATGCAGATTTGGTAGGATGTGTTATTGAAAGGAGGCCAACATCAGGCTAGTGTATATTTGTTGGGGATAATTTGGTGACATGCAGAAGTAAGAAACAATCAATGGTGGCTAGATCAAGTACAGAAGCTATAGAGCTACAATTCATGGGGGGTGTGAACTTCTTCAGTTGAAAATTTTGTTACAAGATTTGAGGTTTCTAAGCTAATGAACTTTTTTTTTTTCTCCTAAGACGGACGATTCATATAGAACTAGTACGGATATATCAAAAAAAAAATTAAAAGATAATACATCACAGAAAGCTCGGGCAACTTCCTCTTTCCAACCCATAGGGTCTCTCCTGAGTGGTCAGCCATAAAGGAGGCCACTCAATTCACAGCCCCATTTGCCTCTTTAAAAATATGCTTGGTTAGGAATGCCACCCCATCGCCTACTATAGCCTGAATGCCCTGGTTCAGGGGTTGGAACCCACCCGCAGCACCGAACCCTACCAGAATGCAACTGATCATCGTAGATGAATCACCCTCAAGACGTCTGCTCTGGCCTGCAACATAAGCCGAGCATGGCCCAACCTTGCTCTTGCCGCCTTCAGCTCAGCCTTCGAAACCAAGATATCAAAGATCTGGCATCCACCGGCTGCAACCACTTTGGAGTCTGGACCTCTAATAATGAAGCCAGCATCTCTATGCCTATCACCATCAAGTACACATCCGTCAAAAATGATCTTGAGAAAATTCAGAGGTGGGAGGTTATAGGTGAAGAACACATTGTGGTGGATCATATGAACTCTTTCACATTGTATTTCCTCGTCAAGGTCTTTGATTCATATGAGCTCTTTCACATTGTCATGGTCGATGTGGAAAAAGAGCATTCTTATGGTGTTAAAATGCCTATTTTGAGCATGTTGTCCTCGAAGACTTCATTCTCCATTTGGACCATTTCCATACCATTCTGCGAGTACATAACGTCTTCCATTGGCCAAACGAAATAAGTCAGCAACCGGCCATGCGACTTCTCGTGTCTGAACCACTTTGGCGACCCATGCCACCCTCTTCCCGTCAAATCGACCAAGATTGAGGTCAAATCTCGTGACGGACGAAGCGCCGCGCGCGCCACGTGTTTCGGGCGTCCGTCCGCGTCCTCGACCCAACGCCGGCGCCGTTTCCTTCCGTGAAGCCGCCCGCTGCTTTGCCTGCCGGTCGCTGGACCGCTCCCACCCGGGATCGCATTTCAAAAAGTTGCAACCCTTCTTCCAAAATTTCTGCTGGCTTTTCGGGTGCGAAGGCCGAGTCCCGTGGTCCTTACAGCATGAGAGGGGATGGGATGAGTTTCTGTGTTGCAGCATGTCAATGCTCTTGGATGAGTTCAAACTCGCCATTGTCATAGCCCTGCTTTAGTTGGTCAAGCCATGGTGACCCAGCATGTGGATCATTTCAATTCAAAACGTTTGACATGGAATCTGCGTGATTGAATGGGTAAGACATCTCCACGTGTATGTGACGTGTTGGAGGCAATTCAGCAAAGAATGGCTGAGGTGAATAGACATGAAGGGTGAATAGAAATTTGGCAGCCCGGATTGTGCTTAGGTCTAGCGGTTTGGTCTGCACCCGAAACTGGCACTACTACTTTGGAAGGTGGTCTAGAATAGACTCCTGACGGGATCTGTCTTGAAGAGACAGGGGAGGAGGGGTCTAAAATAGACTTCTAACGAGATCTGTTCTGAGCAGACATGGGGGAGGGGGGAGAGAGCATACCCCCACACTGTGCATGGTGTGGGGACGATGAGACCGTCGACCATGTGCTCTTCCGGTGTGGCTGGGCGACGAAAATCTGGCAGCTCTCCGGATTTCCATAGGGGGCTTGGGGCTTGGGGCCAGAGGGACCAGTTTGTGCAGACTATCCGGTGATGGTCTGGCAGCCCCTAGCTGCGTCATATGACTTTTGGAGAAACCTGCATTGCCCATCAGATCTGGTTAGCGAAAAATGCTTGGATCTTCGACGAATGCAGCCTGTCTTCGCAATTCGCGATGGAGCGGGATCGAGCACAAGCAGTGGAGCTTTTTCGGGATACCCCCGTAGGTGGGTCTTTGATAGCTCGAGATATCTGGGACTCTTCTTATGCTCAGGTAGCGCCACGGATGGTGTTCTTCATCTGGGAGCCTCCATCTCCGAGTTTCCTCAAAGTCAACTTCGATGGGTCAATACTAGATGGAGGGCACAGAGGGGGCGCGAGTTTCGTTATCAAAGACTCACGCTCGAGGGTGGTGGCGGCTGATGGCTGTCAGTTTTCGGACACTACTGTTCTCGGAGCTGAGCTGTGAGCGGCTTGGGCGGGCATTCGCCATGCTCGACGGGTGCTGCAGGTCGACTCTATTATCATGGAGGGTGACTCGGTCACGGTGATAGGTTGGATCCAGGGGGCCCGAGTGGACTGGGCAGGGACCACCCCCTGCTTCAAGATATTTGGTCGATGGGCAGTGACGAAGTGGCATTTTAGGCCAAGCACGTCTTTAGGAAGGCCAACAGTGCTGCAGACTGGATGACCGCTTATGCGGCCAATCACGCGGTGGCACTCTCTGGATCCGAAAAGAGGATTTGCCTAGGGCATTCCGTGATATCTATTTTCTGATTTTATTGGGTATGTTCGTACTCGTATAGTTTGACTCACCCGTCTTAGCAAGAAAAAAACAAGAAGAAAAAAAAATTGGCGCATTGAGAGATAGTGCACAATGAACTCGGTCTGTTTGGTGTTGATCACATGTAATATCTGTGTCAATGATTTAGATATGTGAGAATATATGGAACAAAAATCATAAAGGGCGGTCACCAAAAAGATATATATATAGGGCAGGCTTCCTATTTTGCCATGTTTTCTTTAGTGAGCATCTTAAAGAAGAAATCCAAAAGTCATGGATTTCTTATTTCTTCTACTAATGGAGTTGTTAGTTCCATAATTTTTTTTAAAAAAATTACAGCACGTACTATATAGTCGAGCAATACAATTAAGCAAATTAGTTATTTAGCAAGTCAATACATAGATAAATCAATTCACAAATTCTAAAATATGGTGTTTACCAGTACATAGTATGCGATTAGATGATACACACTTAGCATATTAGTCATTTAGCAACCCAATACACACTTTGAAGCAAATTAATGTACAGTTTTTAAAATATCATATTCATCAATACACGCTATATAACTGGTGATACACACTCGTTGACTTTCTGATATATACTGCAAGTTTATCTGATGCACATCTAGTAGTGATACAATATACACTTTTAGGTAAAACGATATACAGTTTTTAGAATATGCTTTTTATTAATATATACTATATGGCCATATGATAGTATGATACACATCAAGCAATTAATCATTTTATATTTATTTTTTTAAAAAATTACAAGATTGACGAATTTCGTTAGTAGGAGGAGTGGTGCGGGCACCAGAATCCAGAAAAGACTCCAATCAATTAACTCAAGGTCACTGTGGCTTTGATCGAGTCCTGTAAATAAATTCAATAAGTCAGAAAGCAAGTCTCAATAAGTCAGAAAGCAAGCCAAGTCAGGACATGTTGCATGTTTCTACCACCACCTTTGCACACCCTTGGAGCACCACCTCGGCATCCACATCAACATCAGCTGGCCACCTCACCACCACTCCAACCAATGGAAGCACGCCAACCAGGATGAAGTCAAGCATAAGGAGCCGACCACATCATCTCATCAAAGAAACCAATGCAACGTCATGCCACCTCATCAGAAGAACCAATCACCATGCCACCTCATACAAGTTGACACGTCACCCAAATTCAAAGTCCAAGAGGTCGGCCACAATTTAAATGCAAGAAAATTTCAAATGGGAGCCAACAACTTTTCAAATCCTCCCCCTTAAAGCCGGCCAACTTTCTTTCCTTTTCTCTAGCAACCAAGCCTTCAAATGTGGAGCGCCATTCATTATGTGTTTAAATTTCAAATCATGAGGAAAGTCTATAAATACCTCCTCATGATATCTTGTAATTTCAATTGATGAATGAATAAAAAGTGCTTCTTTCTTCCTTAGCAATCTTGCTTTGTCACCTTGAGAGAAGGTTGGGCGTGAGGCCCTTGTTCCAAGTTGGGCGTGAGGCCCTAAAGCCACTACCACATCCACCGCTGCCCTACCTCCTCTCGCCTCCTTTTTCTTTTGTGATTTCCATTCCCCTCTCACGCCAAAGTTCTAATCCCTATTTCTTTGCAGGTCCTTAAAGTACTCCATGTCATTGGGTCAATTATTCTTCCAAACCAATAGCAAAAGGGCCCTGTTGCAACGGAAGATGAAGCTTGGTCATCCAATCATCAACCTTCGAGAGTGAGATCAAGGATCCTCCTCCAAAAAAATTTCAGAAGTTCAATGTTTGGTAAACCTCAACTCTAGGTCTGATTTATTGAAGGAAGTGTCCTAATCAAGTGGTTTCTCAACCACAACGGTCCATTCTTCTAAGTCCTAAATGAATTAGTACATGCGGGTAACTAGTCTTGAAATTACTATGCTCATGTTAATGTTTTCTTATCCCATATGTGACTGAATTTTCTGCTGCTATTAGGCTAGTTAATCAACATAACTTACTGATAATCCTTATGTTTAAATCCCTCGCATTCATCCCGCATCATTTTTGGTATCAGAGCAAGGTTAATTAGGACACGCACATTGATTATGCTGAAATTCTGCACTTGCTGAAATTTCTGCACTTTCCTGAAATCCATTGATGCCAAAATCCTAGTTTGCATGCCTTATTAAGTTTATGAATTAAATCTGAATATTTCAAATTTTAATTCCGAATTTTAGTTATTAAAGTTGAGATCTGATCTCCACAAATTTAGGATTTGAAGTTAACAATTTCAAAGTTAAATTTGAAATTCTAGGTTTGGGCTCCAAATCTGAAATTTCCAAATCTAAAATTTCCAAATCTGAAATTTCCAATATGACTTTTGCATTCGAATTTCAAAACTTGAAATTTTGAAATATTAGATCTGAAATCCAAATTTGAAATTCAAAATTCGAAATTAAAAATGGGAACTTAAATTGAAACAAAAAAAAAATTTGAGATTCAAAATTTAAATTTGAAATTTAAACTTGAAATTTGAAATTTGAAATTCAAAAGCTGAAAACTAAAATTCAAATCTGAAATTCAAAATTCAAAAGTTTAAATTCGAAATTTGAAATTTGAAATTTTAAATCTCAACTTGTGTGGACATTTAAAATAGTTGCATCCATCATAAATCATATTAAGGGCACTCTAATTGCAACATAAGGGAAGGATTTCATCACCTTTCCTTAGCCCAAAACAACCACCCTCATAAATCTAGAACCTAAGCCTAATTTAAAACTCAACTAGCCAACTTAACTTAGAAACCACAACGAGTCTTTAGGCTAATTGAATTTGGCTAATTCCTTGCTGTCTAGAAAAGTTCCGATCAGGGTCGTGGCTACCATCTTATCTGCCCAGCCCCGTTAAGCGGTTGGTGTCAGCTAAGTATGGTTAATGGCGGTTACACGAACTCTTGGTCCAACTGGCCTGGGCAAGTGGTGAACCAATTTTGATTAGATAAGTCTTTGATTTAGATTTAGCAAACCCTAGCATAGGCTAGTCATTTTGTTTTGTCTTGAGCCTTGTATGACAACTAGATCAGGATCACCCTACAACCCATCACATACACAACCCATTGAAGCCATGGACCCCAATCTTGAGACCATCCTAAGGACTATGACTGAGCAGTTCAAACAATTGAACAATAGGTTTGATCAAGTTGAGGAGAGGCTAGGAACCCTAGAGGAAAATCAACAGACCCGCGTGGAACCTGAATTGACACCCCAACCCCATCGCCACCTTTTCACTCCTGAACATAATCAGCGACGACCACAACAGGATCATGTAGACCAGGATGAACGAGCCCTTAGGAGTATCAGACTTGATGCACCCTCCTTCGAAGGAAGTCTAGACCCTAAGGTATACATTGATTGGGAAAATGACATGGATCAATATTTTGAGTGGTATGAAATGTCGGAAGAAAGAAAATTCAAATTTGCCAAGCTTAGGTTGACACGACATGCAAGGTTATACTGGGGAAATATTGAGAGGATCACTAGGCAAAGAGAAGAACTACCTATCAATACATGGAGACAGATGAAAATTAAGCTAAGAGAGAAATACGTCCCATTATCCTACGAACAGAGGTTACTAGATCAATGGCAAAGATTAAATCAAGGAGGGAAAACTGTATCTGAATACATTGCCAAATTTGATGAGTTCGCTATGAGGTGCAACATAGTCGAGTCAGAAGCCGTAACCCTATCTAGGTTTAGAGCTGGTCTTAAGGAGGACATTCAAAGGGAATTGTTCTTAAGGGAAATTCATGATTTAGACCAAGCCTACCAGATTGCCAGAGACTGCGAACGATTCCAGAGGGGACCCATTTTTCGACGACCTGAACCCAATAGGATTAGCAACCCTGGAAGCAGGCCAAACCCAAGTTCAAACCCATCACACAGACCCAATCCTATCACTCCACAGGCTCGTAGGGACGACAAAGGAAAAGCCCCTGAAGGTAGAAAGGAAAACAATGTCCCTTGTTTTAGGTGTCATAAAATAGGACATTATGCAAGCCAATGCCCCACTAGAGCGTTACACATAGGAGAAGTAGAAGAAGAAGATCCTGAGACCCTAGAGAATTATGGAGAAGAAGTCTACGAAGCAGAGACCAATTTGGTAGATGAATATGAAGAAGAGGAAGAAATCATTGAGACGTCTGAATTTCTAGAAGTTGTGAGATGTATATTGACCCAGGCTAAAGAACAAGAAGATTGGCGTAGGACCAACATCCTACAAACCTTTATCAAAATAGGAGAAAAAGCCTGCAAAATCATCTTAGATAGTGGAAGCTGTGTCAATGCCATATCAACCAACACCATCAAGAGTTTAGGGTTGCCTACCGTACCCCATCCCAATCCCTATAAGGTATCTTGGATAAATTCGACCTCAATACCCATTAAACTTAGATGCCAAGTCCAGATACAATTCCAATCCTATCAGGAGAAGGTATGGTGTGATGTCCTTCCTATGGGAGTAAGTAGCATTATCCTAGGCAGACCATGGCTATACGATCATGATGCTACCCTGTTTGGACGATCAAATTCATGTTCCTTCAATCATAATGGAAAGAAAATTGTAGTTCACCCTACCCCACCTAAGGACAACATTAAGAGGGGAGCTAGTAGTAGTCTGAAGGAAAAGAAACCTGGATTGAACCTAATCAATGCTAAGGAATTAGAGCAAGAGATCAATGAAGGTTCACCCATTTGGATGTTGGCTGTTAAGGAGACCCTGGACCAAACCCCAGTAGCACACCCTCAAGAAGTGGTTGAAATCTTAGAGGAGTTCAAAGATGTATTTCCTAAAGATCTTCCTGACAACCTACCACCTTTAAGGGACATTCAGCATGCCATAGACCTAGTTCCAGGAGCCACCTTGCCCAATCTATCCCATTATAGGATGAATCCTTCAGAGCACCAAGAATTGCAAAAGCAAGTTGGCGAGTTACTTAGGAAAGGGTTCATTAGGGAGAGTTTAAGTCCTTGTGCAGTACCTGCCCTTCTGACCCCTAAGAAAGATGGCACTTGGAGAATGTGTGTAGATAGTCGTGCCATCAATAAGATTACCGTCAAATACCGTTTTCCTATTCCCCGTCTAGACGACATGTTAGATATGATGGCCGGAGCCACGGTATTCTCCAAAATCGATCTTAAGAGTGGCTATCATCAAGTAAGAATTAGGCCGGGGGATGAATGGAAAACCGCCTTTAAGACTAAGGACGGCTTATTTGAATGGGTAGTGATGCCTTTCAGTTTATCCAACGTACCTAGTACCTTTATGAGGATCATGACCCAAGTTTTAAGGACATTCATTGGAAAGTTTGTAGTGGTCTATTTCGATGACATTCTTATATATAGCAAAACAAAAGATGACCACTTAAATCACCTTAGACAAGTTTGTCAATCACTTAGACAAGATAGCCTCTATGCTAATCGAAAGAAATGTGAATTCATGACACATAGGACTATCTTTTTAGGATTTGTCGTGACCACTGAAGGAGTATCTGCCGATCCCGAAAAAGTCAAATCCATAATCGAGTGGCCAGTACCCAAAAACATTCATGACGTTCGTAGCTTTCATGGTCTAGCCACATTCTACAGGAGATTCATTAGAGGATTCAGCACAATTGTCGCCCCCATTACTGATTGCCTTAAGAGAAGAAATTTTGAGTGGACCAAGGCAGCTGAAAAGGCCTTTAGAGAGATTAAGGACAAGATGACACAAGCACCTATATTGAGATTACCCGACTTTTCCAAAGTTTTCGAGGTTGCCTGTGATGCATCAGGAGTCGGGATTGGAGGCGTTCTAAGTCAGGAAAACCACCCAGTAGCATTCTTTAGTGAGAAATTAAACGATGCCAAGCTAAGGTATTCTACCTACGATAGAGAGTTGTATGCAGTGGTCCAAGCCCTAAGGTACTGGAGACACTACCTTCTGCCACTAGAGTTTGTCCTATACTCCGATCATGAAGCCCTACGTTTCCTCAACTCTCAGAAAAGGTTGAACCCTAGACATGCGAAATGGGTAGAGTACATCCAGGCCTATACCTTCGTCCTGAAACATAAGGCTGGAAAAGAAAATCGTGTTGCCGACGCCCTTAGTAGACGATCTATGCTCCTCACTTCTGTTAGTACCGAAGTCATAGGTTTTGAAAGGCTCAAGGAGGAGTATGAACATTGCCCCGACTTTAAGGAAACCTACCAATCAATCCGTCAAGGACCCTCGAGCCAATTTTCCGATTTTACCATTCACGACGGATTCCTCTTCAAAGGAAATAAGTTGTGCATTCCCCGTACCTCCACCCGAGACTTTCTAGTTTGGGAAATCCACGCAGGAGGCCTAGCTGGTCATTTTGGTAGGAACAAAACCATCTTAGAAGTTGAAGACCAGTTCTTTTGGCCAGGTCTAAAGAAAAACGTTGCCCAAATAGTAGCCCGATGTCGAACCTGCACCACAGCAAAGCAACAACGACAAAACACCGGTCTATACACTCCCCTACCAGTCCCCGAATGCCCTTGGCAAGATATTAGCATGGACTTTGTGTTAGGATTACCCAAAACCCTGAGAAAACATGATTCAGTATATGTCGTGGTAGACCGATTCTCCAAAATGGCACATTTCATACCTTGTTCCCAGACTTATGATGCCTCAAAAATAGCTAAACTTTTTCTAAATGAAGTGGTTAGGCTACATGGTTTACCCAAGACCATCGTATCAGATAGAGACGTTAAGTTCACTAGCTATTTCTGGAAGACCCTTTGGCATATGCTAGGAACCAAACTCAAATTCTCCACTGCCTACCACCCTCAAACTGATGGTCAGACCGAAGTCGTTAATCGGAGTCTAGGGAACTTATTGAGATGCCTTGTCGGTGACAACCTAGGAAACTGGGATCTCCTATTATCACGCGCTGAATTCGCTTATAACAGCTCAGTCAATAGATCCACAGGAAAGAGTCCCTTTGAGATTGTCCATGGATATAAACCTAGGAAACCTGTAGATCTTATTCCATTACCCTCACATGCACGAGTCTCAGAGACAGCAGAATCATATGCACAACATGTCAGGGATTTACATAATGAAATCAGTAAGAAAATTGACATGAGTAACAAAGCTTATGCGCAAGCAGCTAATCGTCACAAACGGGCTAAGGAATTCATTGAAGGAGACTATGTAATGATTAGACTAAAACCTGAAAGGTTTCCCCCGGGAACTATGAAAAAATTGCATGCCCGCAGTGCAGGTCCATTTAGGATATTAAAGAAAATTGAACCTAACGCTTATGTGGTTGACTTACCCCTTGATTTTGGTATTAGCTCGACCTTCAACATCTCAGACCTTATAGAGTATAAGGGACCAACATTGATACCTAGTGAGCCTTTTGATCATGCTCCGATTGAGAGTGAACCCACACCTGAGTGCCCTCCAGCCACATTTCCAGAATCGAGAGATAGGGTTGAACATGTTTTGGATGATCAAGCTATCACCACCCGGAACAAAGGGTACCAACGCTATTTGGTTCACTAGGAGGGTCGACCAAAATCTGATGATTCATGGATTACTCGAGAGGACCTACAGAGACTTAACCCAGATCTCCTAGAAAAGTACCACAGCCAAACCAACCCCTGTTCGACAGAGTCGAATTCTTCCCACCCCGGGAGAATTGGTGCGGGCACCAGAATCCAGAAAAGACTCCAATCAATTAACTCAAGGTCACTGTGGCTTTGATCGAGTCCTGTAAATAAATTCAATAAGTCAGAAAGCAAGCCTCAATAAGTCAGAAAGCAAGCCAAGTCAGGACATGTTGCATGTTTCTACCACCACCTTTGCACACTCTTGGAGCACCACCTCGGCATCCACATCAACATCAGCTGGCCACCTCACCACCACTCCAACCAATGGAAGCACGCCAACCAGGATGAAGTCAAGCATAAGGAGCCGACCACATCATCTCATCAAAGAAACCAATGCAACGTCATGCCACCTCATCAGAAGAACCAATCACCATGCCACCTCATACAAGTTGACACGTCACCCAAATTCAAAGTCCAAGAGGTCGGCCACAATTTAAATGCAAGAAAATTTCAAATGGGAGCCAACAACTTTTCAAATCCTCCCCCTTAAAGCCGGCCAACTTTCTTTCCTTTTCTCTAGCAACCAAGCCTTCAAATGTGGAGCGCCATTCATTATGTGTTTAAATTTTAAATCATGAGGAAAGTCTATAAATACCTCCTCATGATATCTTGTAATTTCAATTGATGAATGAATAAAAAGTGCTTCTTTCTTCCTTAGCAATCTTGCTTTGTCACCTTGAGAGAAGGTTGGGCGTGAGGCCCTTGTTCCAAGTTGGGCGTGAGGCCCTAAAGCCACTACCACATCCACCGCTGCCCTACCTCCTCTCGCCTCCTTTTTCTTTTGTGATTTCCATTCCCCTCTCACGCCAAAGTTCTAATCCCTATTTCTTTGCAGGTCCTTAAAGTACTCCATGTCATTGGGTCAATTATCCTTCCAAATCAATAGCAAAAGGGCCCTGTTGCAACGGAAGATGAAGCTTGGTCATCCAATCATCAACCTTCGAGAGTGAGATCAAGGATCCTCCTCCAAAAAAATTTCAGAAGTTCAATGTTTGGTAAACCTCAACTCTAGGTCTGATTTATTGAAGGAAGTGTCCTAATCAAGTGGTTTCTCAACCACAACGGTCCATTCTTCTAAGTCCTAAATGAATTAGTACATGCGGGTAACTAGTCTTGAAATTACTATGCTCATGTTAATGTTTTCTTATCCCATATGTGACTGAATTTTCTGCTGCTATTAGGCTAGTTAATCAACATAACTTACTGATAATCCTTATGTTTAAATCCCTCGCATTCATCCCGCATCAAGGAGCTTTATTCTTATTTGACTTATGAGTTTTTCCTTTAAAATATGCGCTAGAGAAAATATGACAAAACATAAGTTCCGCGGCATATGATTTTTGTTCGGATGTATGAGACTAAAGCGTGAGCGATCTGCGTGCACTGACCTTTTTTAGAAGAATACAAGGTTTTTGGGAAAGCTAAAAAGCTCTACTCGGAGTATTTGGTGTTTCTCCGGGTTCTCCAGTGAGCAAGGGATATGCTTCATGAGCAATATTTATGTATGTAATTTTTTGGATAGGATAATTCCACGCTAAATTTTAAGCTATTTTGTACTATGTTTGCAAGGTTTTGCCTGTTATCCATTCAAAGGTGAATCATTCACATTCTCAATAGAGCACACGATGCAAAAGCAATAACAAATGATTCCATCCGAAGGTTTGCACTTTTGATCATATTTTTAAGTATGTGGATTATCTATGAACTAAAAATTATTTCTTTCCTTAAAAATATTTGAAAAATCATGAGAAATTTTAGCATACTAAGTTTTGCTATAAAATGTCTCATTGTGGTTCTCGAACATTTAGCATATAATATTAATGGCTTAATTAATATTTTCAAGGAATATATTATATTTAAACACAATCTGAATCCGAATCAAGTTTAACCAATATACATTTATAATTATATCATCTAATAGCTCCCACCTAATTCTCACCTTCTCATAGCAGTGTTTTTTTATTCGAGATTGCATCCTTCCCACCAACCGCTGCTCATCATTGTATCTCTCTGGAGCAAGTAACCCAGAATGATGCATGTTGAACTTAATGACTTTCTCGAAAGAGGAGCAAGACTGAGCAAAGTTTCAATTGGTGCATTGGAGTCCAGTTGGTTAAGATAGTGGGCTCATAAGAAGAAAAAAAAATTGCTCCAAGTGGTGCTAAGAAATGGTACGACTCAAACAATAAATGGAGTTAAATACTTGAATTCAACCATTCCCTCATGCAAGTGGAAAAGACGCAGCGTTTGAGAAAGAAACATAGCTCGCTCCTTTGCCAAACATTTAGGAACACTTCCTTAGGCGTCCATATTATGGATCTCATTCTCCTTTATTTTCAAGAAATTTTATTTATTTCCTGTCAACTGCTCTACTCTACAGCATCAGGCTTCCTTTGTTAATGAAATATCTAATGATTTTCTGCGAAGATAACTTGCGTCCAAATCTCCCACAGAGAAGCAAGGAATATCAGTCAATACCGACAATAGATATGCTTTCCAAGATGACATGGGAACCTCCAACAGAAAAAGAACCAACAACAAAAAAAATCTAAAACTGCTAATCAATTGAATTTAATTAATCCTATTAAAACCATGCTCTCCAATGCATCAACTCTATGGCAACATACATGCCTAATTCTGTGAGAATTCGTGCGAGCATGTATTAGTCCAATATCAGTTATTCATTGAGAAAAATTTGGGTACTTATGTAGAACTAAAAAATTTAAAAAATACTTCCCGCTAATTTTTTTTTTTGATGAAGTCCTATATTATGATAAATAGTTTAAAAGACTAAAGAACACTGCAGTCTAGTTTATAGAAATTGGCTATGGATTTATCGGGATTTTTGTAATTTGATTTAAATATATTGGAATTTTCAGTCTGACGAGAAGAATCACGTCCGGATGTCATGGTTGCAACAAAAGTCCGTCGGTTACTCAACTTCCGTCGGGGGTCCAACTTGGACTTCGTCGCTCTCTCCGTCCAAATACTTTTCCACCGTCAATCAAAGCGTGTAGCTGGTGCACCCCAAAGGCCCAAACCCGCTCGCGTCAAACCAATCCCCGCCGTCCATTTTGATATGCACGTTACTTACCGCATCGATGTGCGAAAAGGTCCGGGGCGCCCGCTGCACCCGTGTCAGCGAACGGGATAAACAATAACGCGGTACAAATAAACGTGAGAGCCCCTCGATCCCTCTCGTATAAAAGACTCCCTTCCATTCCTCCTCCAAGCCAAGAACCAAACGCACATACCCTTCTTTTACCTTATTCTATATCTCGTCTCTTCTCTTCTTTAGGGTTTGTCTTCTTTTCTCTTATCCTCTCTATTCCTCCGCCAAATTTAGCGAGTTAGAGAGGGGAAGAAGGGGAGAAAGGGTGTCCCTACGGTAATCTAATTAGACGCCTCCACGCCTCTCTCTTGAAATCCTTATCCGAACTCCCCAAATACCGCCAGGCTCGTTTGTCTTCTATCCTCTTCTCGCTTTCTCTATTCCTCCGCCTCTTTCCTCCACAACCGTTTCTTTTCCCTTATAATTTTATCTTTTTGGATGGTGATATTTTTCTCTCCGGATAAAGAGCGGGCCGATTGAGCTGTGGAAAGCCTCGAATCGCTCCGAAGCTCTTCTGCCGTGCGATTCCGACCCTACCGAGGATCGATCTCGGTGGGTTCTTGCAGCTGTTTGTTTTCTTGGGTTATCGATTCCTGATAGATAGATAGATGGCATTGATTCTGGACGCGCTGATTGAGATCTTGAGGAAGCCCACCGTCGGCGACGTGGTCACCGAGCTCGCCTTGTTCGCCGCCCCTCTCTGGATCGCGGTTCTTGTAGGGCTTTTTGTGGGGTGGGCGTGGAGGCCGAGATGGGCGGCGGGTCTCCTAGGCGGGGAGAAGGCCATTCTGGGTGGTCGCCCTGTGACGTCGAGAGTCGATTCTTTGAAGGCTCAGCTGCCAGGCAGCGTCACTTGCTCGGTTTCCGGCAAGAGTTCTGGAAGCGAGGCCAAGATGGTCGCCGTGTGGTAAGTCGTTTTGTCTAGGGTTTCGATCTAATTTCGTACCCATGGGTTTGCCTAGGGTGTTTGATGTTTGTGGATTATCCAGTCCTCCAGATGCGGAAAGTGAGAACTTGGCGGTGACGGAGGAGGATTTGGAGCACCTGTACAAGCTTGTCGAGGTGACCGACGGGGGGCCCGTGTGGCACAAGATGATGGACCGGACCTTGCCGAACATGAGCTATCAGGCATGGCGGAGAGATCCTGAGGTATGCAGCTTCAATTGGGAGTGTGTTAATTGTCTGTTTCTGCTTTAAGTTTGTGGAATCTCGCGCCGGCGCAATTAAGTTGTTTAGATTTTTCTGTGGTAGGAGTTCCCATAGGGGTTATGAATTGGATTCGGGATGTGCTACTTTTTGGTCTAGTATGTTGTCTCGAGTATTTGTAAGCATTTGTTCAGTTGGCTCAGCTTAGCGTTTGTTCATGCTAGACGGGTCCTCCGCAATATCGCAGTAGAACTGTCTTCGAGGATGCAATACCAGAGATTGTGAGGGACTTCTTCTGGGATGATGAGTTCCGGATCAAGAATGGGTGGGACGACATGCTCCTCTACCACGACACACTAAAGGAATGCCCAACCACGGGGACGATGGTAGTTCACTGGATTCGAAAGGTGTGAGAGCTCTTTCTTGGGATTTCTTTAAATGTTATGAATCTGGCTGTTTTTGTGTTTGCTAATGTTTTTTGTTCTCTCTCTCCTGCTTGGCAGTTTCCATTGTTCTGCAGCAACAGAGAGTACATCATCGGTCGTCGGATATGGGAATCGGGAAGAACATATTACTGTGTGACTAAGGTAAGGAGGAAAATGGACAGTAAAAGTATATCTGCTTTAGTTGTTTTCTATAAATTCATCACATTCGGATGCCTTCGTCTTTTCTTCAAATTTCATCTCTGGAAAGATGAGATGAACTCTATGGCTCATGAGTAGAGGAACATATAGGATCATGTTGCTTTTTTGTCCTCCTTTGACAATTGCTTATGTTTAGAATTTCCGTTAAAAAAAAATCTTCTATTTCTTACAAGTTTCTACAGTGTGTGGTACTTTTTCTTTCTTTTAACTTGATTATTACAATGTGCAGCTATTTTTTTTTACACTGCTCTGTGTTCATAATTCTAATTTATAGGTTCATCTCTGTTTCTTCCAGCGAGATGAAGATTATAGGTAGCCATTGATTGACAGTTGGTTGTATTTTACCAGCAATACATATTTTGATTATTAAGATTGTGTTGGATTCTGACTTGTTGCCTAATATTTTTTGCCTGTAAGATGATTGCTGTTTGCTGGATTAAACCTCTCATGCTACTCTCTCATATGAACTTATTGTAATTTTGGAAAGATTTTGGAAGGTTGCACATCGTTATGGAAACTTATATTGTGTAACCAATAATACAGGTTCCAATTTCCATCAGGGTTCTAATTTTCATTTTAAGCACCTGATTAATGTCAAAGATTTGTTCGTACAAGTTTTGAGCTTTAAGAAGTCATACTTTCGCACATCAAACTGACCAGATGTATATAGGACAGTACTCTTGATTTTAAGGGCGAGGCAAAAAAAAATATCTGTGTTTCTTGCAGTAGAATATGTCCTATTATGAGATTTCCAATCTCCTGCCAAGGTGGTAGTTTGAGATGAAGAAAAATTGGTTATCTAATGAGAATGATGTAAAGGTGCTTAAACATATAGTAAATTAGCAGCAGTTGGGTTAACTAGAGTATGCACTGTTTTTGTTGCTTAGAATGCTATGCAAAATGTGAATATCATCTAAACCCTGAAGAGAATCACTAAATTGCTTATTCTCTACTCGGCAATTCTAAAATTACTGCTATGTGATTTAATAGTTCCAAATGGTGTCTTGTTCGTAGATGGATAACATGCAAAATTTTCTTTAGGCACATCTGGGAGCTGTTGGGTTCCTAATTTAGTGCAACTGTTTAACATGTAGATAAAGCTGAGTTATTTTAAATGGAAATATTGTTTAACTTCTCCAAAGGTCCGGTTTAAGCAATAATTCCACATCATCATAACCGAAATGAGTTTTGTAGATAATAGGAGGAATTCTTTATCCATGAACCTGGGAAATTAGGTTAATATTAAAAAAAGGTAATACGAGAAAGTGTTGTGAAAATTTCCTGCATGTTCACGGTATGCCAGAGGAAGAGCACCTCTTTTTTTTTCCCTAAAAAATCTTATGTTGTCTACAGTTCAACTATTGAATTATTTGCTTACTTTCCTGAAACTTGTTCAATGGAGACTGGCTTTTCCTTTAGGGTGCTGAGTGCACTAAAACAGCTGTTTTTACTTCTAGCAAGTCCTAGTCAAGTTACTACAAACTGCAAAAATGTGAACTTCGGTGGTTTAATTTATTCGGTTGCCCAGGGGTTGGTGAATCAAATGTTGAACACTAAGAATTTCTGTCACTATTCTGTTCAGCTCCCCTGTGCTGGCTGTATCGTTAGCATAGACTATAGAGCGAATTAACATTGTTAGATAGTTTTCTTTTTAGCATGTGTTAGATCATTGTTCTTTTTAGCATGTGTTAGATCATTGTAGTTGTGATTAAAAAAATTATTCTATGCTCAAGTATACGTCCAACTGAGCCTTCTCAATCAGCTGTGTTACTGTCTCTTTTATCTCTTTTATCATCATGATCTTTTTCTCTTTTTTTTTTTTTTTTTGGTGTTAACAATTTCAAATCTTGCTTAATTAGACTTAAATCTGCAAGCCTTCTATACATCCTCTTTTCTCTATTACTATAGAATTCTCTCTTGATCCTCCATGGTCATGTCTAGAACCCCCCCCCCCCTCCTCCTCCTCCTCCTCCTCCTCCTCCTCCTCCTCCTCTCCTCTCATTATCTATTTATTTAACATGAAATAGAAGTTCCTTTCTTCTCCCCAAGTTAAGCTGCTTTAATTTAGCCTCATGTTTTTTAACTCTTAATCGAGAACATTATATATTCGATACATGTATTGCCTATTCTGCTGCTTAAAACTTTCTAATTTAGGTCAGACATGTTTCTCGGGCTCACTTCTTGTCTGATAATTAAAGATAAGAGAATCATTTTATTTATGTTCTAGTATTATCTGGCTGGTATACCTTTTGATGCTTGTGCAACCATATGCCTGTTTTCTTCTCTCTAATTTTTGGCCGTGTGGAGGTGGTGCCAAAAATTGCATATTCATTTGCACTGGAACTTGTTCCCATTGTCCCGCTTGAGATTATTACCATCATTTTGTTATAGTGCTTCATTGGTTCTTTCGTTTTAAATGAAAATAACAACATGATGCAACATATAAACATTAATCGCCCATGTCTGGCATTTGAATTTGCTTCTAGCGACACCAGATCTCATCTCACTTATATATTCACATATCCTACATACCTTTTTAACTTCTCTGTTGTTATTATCTTTAGCGATATCTGACATCTGGTCTCTGTGTTCCAGGGAGTTCCATGCCTCTCTGTACCTAGACGCGACAAACCCAGGCGTGTCGACTTGTACTACTCCAGCTGGTGCATTCGTGCAGGTTTGACGTCCATTCTTGTACCATTTTTCCCCTTTGTTCCATAAACATATGAACAGACATATGCCTCTCAAAATTCTCTAGAGCCTTTCGAACCACAACAGTATTCATTCTTTTGTTGCTTCTTAACAGTTGAGTCGAGGAGAGGGGATGGCCAGTTGACTGCCTGTGAGGTGCTACTGTTCCATCACGAGGATATGGGCATCCCATGGGAGCTAGCGAAACTGGGTGTCCGGCAGGGGATGTGGGGTTGTGTCAAAAGGATTGAACCTGGCTTCCGAGCCTACCAGATCGCCAGGAGGTCTCACGAGCCACCATCACGGTGCGCCTTCATGGCACAAATCAACACCAAGTTCAGTTCTGATGATCTAATAACATCGGAAGCTGGCACCTGTTCATCCTCAGAAGTGGTAGAAGCAGAGAAACATAAAAATTGGGCAGATAGCATACCCAAGTTTCTTGTAATTGGTGGTGCTGTGGCCCTAGCATGCAGTCTCGACCATGGCCTGTTGACCAAGGCAGTCATTTTTGGAGTGGCCCGGAGGTTTGCAAGACCAGGAAGGAGGTTGTGAGATGGACAGCAAAAGAAAGCATAAGGGATCCATTCAGATGGACAGCAAAAGAAAGCATAAGGGATCCATTCAGGCATCCCTGCCAGCCACGTTGCTGGGTGCTTTCGGCTTCATCCAATGGCATCGCCATGAGTAGTTTTGTTAAGTTCTTATAATTTGTTGCCAGAAAATGCGACGGGGTTCTTTTATTTCTCATGGAAAAAGGTATCTCGGTGAATACGCTTTTCTCTATAATCCAACCATTGATAGCTGTCCCATGAATAATGGCACGACGGATAATATACTTTTCATAAGGTAGGGAGCCCGAAACTGATTCATGAAGATGATAATGAATGTAGAAGTTGTGGACTTTAAGGTAGGGATCATCAAAACATCGGCTGATTCAATGTATAGTCTGTTTCTAGTGCTGACTGTCCAGGTGCAGAAGTGGGTTCGCACTTTTGCATATCTAAAATTATTGAAGTCCGCATATTAACTAGAATTGAGATTGATGATAGAAGGTTTGTTATTTAATAGTACAACATGCTTAATGGGTATGTATCTTCATGCCTAAATCCTCCTAAATAATTTGTAAATAAAGTGAATAAAGAAATAAAATTTGTTCTTTTTTCTTTATGGGTTGCTTGAGAACGGGTCATGTGGAGTAGATAATTCTTTTTTTTTTTTTTGTTGGGTTAGGGGAAAAGGATCCCTTCCAAAATTGTGATTGCATTTTTTATTGCATGCAACTTTCTCTATGTATAATATAAAACTGATATTCTAAGACGCATAATAATTTTGATTGCTTAATTCATTCAACCACTATACTACGAGCATTTCAAAATAAAATATGTGATTTGTTTTCTCTTTTGATCATTTATGGATCATTTCTATTCTATTCATTAATTTTATCATGTTATTAAACTAAGTGAATGATTTACCAGGTTATTGGTATAGATATCCAAGTGCCTGGTATAGATATCCAAATGCCAAATACGTTTTCCATGTGATCAATGCGTAGAAAAAGAGATTGTTTCGGGGATTACCAAAGAAACAATTTGTTTTTTTTCAATAAAGAATTCTTCTAACAATGTGGAGTATAATCTTTGTAAAAATGCGCGTAATATATTTTTATGTTTATGAGTCAAACTTTAGCACACAGAAATCGAAGTATATATTTTATTCAATACAAACTTTTTTTTTTTTTGAGGATCAATTGGGATAATGAGAAATGTTTCTCCATATCTGACCAAATCGATCAATAATCTCACAGTATAACAAATTGGTTTAGATCAACTTATTAATAGGATGCGTCCGTATGATATAAAATTTGGTTCTAGATGATGATCCAATTAGAGGAATAACTGAGACCTTAGTATTACTTTTTTTTTATTGGATTAATATCAATTTTTTTAATAACAATATCTATTAGAAATTAATTTTCTAGCATTTGATTTCTTATTGCCTAAGGATTTATTAGTACACTTGAAGGATAACTTAGAAAATAGAAAGAACAATTTGATATTTGATTTATATGAATCTTGTATAGTTGAGACCAAGAGTGAAAATAATATTGGCAGAAATTGATAAGGTAGCATTTCTATTTACTTCATTAGGAGATCAGTCCCCTTAGAAACCAAAATAGCTTTTCCTTGATATCGAAAATAATGCACGGAAGGATTCTTGAAGAATCATAGGATCTTTTGAAAATAATTACGATGCCTTGCTTAAAGATGTTTCCATTTTTTTATAGAAATATATTTGCTTAGAAAAAGCTCTATAAGATGTTAATCGTAAATAATAAGATTGTTTACGGAGAAAAACTAATACAAATTTGCATTCAAATACATAAGAATTATTTAGGAATGGTCTTTTATTTTCTGGAGCTTATTATCCTAGGTCGGAACAAGTTAATTCATAAGATCTCCTTTGTTACATCCCCTTGCCATCACACCAGAGGGACATGAGGGCTTTCAACAAAAAGAGGGAAGGGGGTTTTTCTTGCTTTTGGCATAGCAAGCCTCCTAATAGGAGGCCCACATGATAGGCTATTAGATCAATACTAGAGAACGCCTAGATAATTGCATCGATGCACATGGTTTTTAAGGGCTCTCAGCCAAATGGATAGTTCAATATGCTAGTCATGGGTTGTAGGCTGCAACTTGCTTACACAAAGCCGAATTTGCTCATGATCACCGGCAGTCATACAAAGTGAATTTGTTTCATGGCCTTGTACACATTGCCTATTGCACTATGGGAGTTGGTCGTGAAGTAATTACATTGACCGCAAGGAGGGAGATGCCGATGGTGGGGCTAGTGAGTAGAGTGAAGTAGTAACAAGATGGCCATACTGGATAGTGCAGCTAAATCACCTCTTTTTTCAGGGAGAGTATGTTAATGCTCATGCTTGTATGGTATTTTTGTTTGGCACTGCTTCAACTCAAAAAGAAGCGAGCTACATTTGGACTAAGATTGGACGTGGAAGTTTTCTTTCATTTTTGGATAGTAAAATTAAGTAAAACCAAACTAATAAATTTATTATCCTAGGTCGGAACAAGTGAGTTTATATGTTCGCTTTTTGACATCTCCATGCCGTCATGGAGGACATGGGGGTACAAAACAAAAAGGAAAGAGGAAGTGAGGTTTTTCCAATGGAAGTCCCACACGACAGGTTATTAGCTCAACAGTAGATTACCCCCCAATAATTGATTGTTGTGCTTGAGCTGTGAGATTTTCGGGATGAGATTATGGGTACTTGCATAACACTGACATCCGGGCATTGTTTAGATACTCCTCGAGGGTTGGTTTGTAGCCGCTGCAACGCCACTTTGCCTCCATTAGGAAGGCGTTGAATAGGTCCTCGCACTAAAACAATTATTGCAGGTGCCACATAATTAATTAGTCATACAACCTTAGTAAGCCTTCGATGGATATTGTTTGTTACTTCTAAGATAAAATTCTCAATGAGGAATGGTAACAACAAATTTTCTTATTCATGGATTTTTTTTTGTTCAAATTGGGAAAAGAAGATCAAGGGAGATAATGAAAAATTAATATTTCTAAGGGTTTTATGTTAGGAAATATTCGAAGCAAAATAAATTAGATGGAATAACTTGCTAGTTGCCATCACGTTTAGACAGAGTTTATTTTAGATTATTTGGGGTATTGTCATTATTTTTGTACTAACAAGCTAGTGTAAAAGAAGGATAGGATGGTGAATTTACCGCTCCTCTGAGATAAATAAGGACATTCCAACCCTCTTCTATATGTATATGATCCGCCACTTCATTGGTTGTGTTGTATAAAGCTGAATACAAGATTTTCATATATTATGGAAAGCCTTGCATTGCATTGGAGTCCCAATCTAGAAGTAGAATTAGAAAAGAAATTATTATGAAAATTTTATTTAATTATAAGGAATAATTATTTTCTTTGAGAATACAATGGTTATTCTGTGGCTATTTATATTTTTAGTTTGAACTAAATTTATGAAATAACTTTTTTTTGTCAGAAGAAAAGGGGGAAGGAGTTAAAGAGGTCCTTATTTCAAGAATAAAGTTATTCTAGTTCCCTTGTGCTGTCATTGTTGTAATGATGGAGGGCCTCATTCGAGAAAGCTAGCTAAAAGTTGTTGCAATGAAAAGTGCATTGAATTCATCGGTCTAGAGAGCCTGGCATTGTATGAATTGGTACGAGTACAAAAGCAGCAGTTTGGAATCTTTTTAATCTGTGCTATACTCTGCAGGGTTCAAACAAGTCACCCATCATGCGTGCATTAACAGTTTGTATCTGGCCTATTTAACCAGATCATGCAGGGATTACAGTGTGCAATTGAGCTGGACCTTCAACATTTGAAGGATCCAGTTGCCATGGCATATTAATGCAGATGGATTTCTTTTATAAACTAAAATCTTTGGCTGGACAAACTCAGTCTTTTGCCTAGACTCGGTGAGTAGCCTTTCCTGATGCATATATTGAGATATGTATCTGTAGTTCCAATGCTAATGCTCAATTTTTTTTTCACAAGCTTTTGACGAAGGTTCAAGTTGCTTTTGTCCTTATGATGCTCAGAAGTTCTAACTTTTTTTTTATGAAGAAAGTTAGACTAAAAGTTGGAGCACAGTGTTATGCTAAATCCTGAGCTCTAGTGCCACCTCTAATTCTTTTGGTTTCTTTCTACCCATGCTATTTATGAACAGCCAGAGCCAATAAAAATATGATGTTTTTTTTTCTGTGGTTTATTAATTTTGACTGTTCGTGGTTGATAGCATGAAACCTAGAGTGAATTCTTTATAGATGGCACTTTTAATCTGTATTATGTGGTACGAAATTCTTATTTACTTGCAGATGTGAGTATGGAAAAGATCACACATGAAACATCTATTAAAGAGATGGTAGTATTAATTCTGGTACAGTGATGCTTAAGGCCAAGCCACTCACTCTGAGGTAGGACTGGACAAGTAATAGCCTTTTTTCGCATTCTGGCTGCCAATGACAACCCTACTAATACAACGCGAGCAGGGACTCCATGTTGTTTCATACAAGTGAGGCGCTTTATATGATGGGAAACTCAGGAGTCAGGAGCGATGTATATATGCTGGACCCCACGACTTTTTTCTTTATATACCGAGTAAATGTAACAACCCTAAGACACTATGGACAGTGGTTGTACGAAGGATTCATCTTCCTTAGCGCAAATCCACCGCCGGATCATGCAATGGTTGCTTTAAGATCTGTGTAGGTAGATGAATATCCAACAACTTTATTATTAGGAAAAATTATAGGCACACCCCCTCAACTTTGGGCCAATCTCAAAGACGCTTTCTCGACTTTATAAAGTTTCAAAGGAACCCTTCAAATTTCCAAACTAGTTATGTCGTTCATTTCCGTTAGAGTAGTGTCACATGAACATCACATGGTAGCGTAAAATTGTACTATGGCCAAACTGCCCTTCGTATCATAAAAGGATCCGCCATTGCATCGTCCATCGCATAGTAATGTCAAGACCCACCTTTCTTTGTGCGAATCCACTTTGGATAATCCATTGCCTAACACTCTTTTGTTCATCCATCTGCACAGATCTTAAAGAAACCAGTGCATGATCAGGATCATCCACCAGCTACATAGATCTCAAAGCAACTACGAGATGGTTTAGATTATTTATTCATCTGCACAAATCTCAAAGAGATCGCATGGATGATCCGGATTATTCATCCTTCTACATAGATCTCGAAGTGATTAGTGGATCATCAGGATTATCCATACACCATCATAGATCTCAAAGCCTAAATTATTCATCCATCTGCATAAATCTTAAAGCTGAATTTGTGCGAATGAGGAGATAGGGGAGTGCTCCTCCACCCTAGTCGCCGATGATGTTGGCCCCCTCCCTCAATGGGGGAAGGTTTGTGGATAGTTCGAGCCTGAGCAATTGGAGTTTGGTAGGGTGAGAATGGATTGGGGTGGTGAGAGAGGTCGAAGCTAAGCCACTCCAGAGATCATCGGGTGGAATTTGTAGCCGAATATCGAGATATTAAGAAAATTGGGGAAAAATTAGGGTTTGCATAGGTAGGGTGTCTTGGGCTTTGAAGAGGAGAGATGGATTCATTACAAATAGGGGAGTGGAGCACTGGTGTTACCGGTGTCGTTGCAAGAGGCTCATTGGTGTTGCCATATGTGCTGCTTGCCAGCCGCTAGCAACATAGAGGATGAGGAAGAAGAGAAAAAGAGAGGTGATTCGAAGGGAAGGAGATGATGCCCAAATAGATCCCATGGCAACCGCATGATGATACATATTTTCATTCGCCTGCAAAAATCTCAAAGGGATCAATGGATGATCATGATTATTCATCAACCTGCGCATATCTCTAAGCAAACCATATATTCATTCGTTTACATAGATCTCAAAGCACCATATGGATTATCCAAATATTCATCTGCGTGCATAGATCTCAAAGCGATCAGAGGATGATCAGGATTATTCATCCACGTACACAAGTCTCAAAGAAACTGCATGGATGATTGAATATTCATCCATCTGCACAGATCTCAAAGCGACTAGTAGATGATCAGGATTATTCATCCACTCGCACAGATCTCATAGTGATCGTTTGGATGATCTGGATTATCCATCCACCTACATAGATCTTAAAAAGATATTCTAATCAGCTAAAAGATGGGAAGGGCATTTTCGTTAATTGAAATGGCATGCCAACATCATTTGCTAGTCGGGGAGGCGATGGACTAGTTTGGAACAGTTTGGAAGCTTAAAAGACCCATTTGAAACTTTTTAAATCCGAGGAGATGTCCTCAAAATTGGTCCAAAGTTGAGGGTGTCCCTACAATATTTTCTCGATATCATTCATATAATTTCAAAGATCAGCATCGGACAGCCCTACTATTATCCATATGGTTTAGCATCCATCAACGCTACTATTATCTATGTGACATTGCAAGGATTAGTATCTTAATAAGCACTTGTTTTGAGTAATTCAGTAGAGTTGAACTGAATTTCCTATTAGATTTATGGATCGAGCAGTTTATTTTGGTACGAATCTCAAAGAAATCTCTATTGTTTTTTCCTTCTGCCTGGCAAGGGTTGCAAATCTGATAGTGTCAGGCTTCATACTGCCTCGACTCGGCATGATGTTTTTAATTAGACTGTAAGTGGGGACTTGGTTAGGTCAACAGATCCGAATCCTGTAAT
Source organism: Phoenix dactylifera (assembly GCF_009389715.1). Classification (NCBI taxonomy): domain Eukaryota; kingdom Viridiplantae; phylum Streptophyta; class Magnoliopsida; order Arecales; family Arecaceae; genus Phoenix; species Phoenix dactylifera. The sequence continues at coordinate 3,177,199 of NC_052393.1, read as the reverse complement.
ATATTCCTGCATGGATATCCAAGCATGCCCTAAAATAGTACAGAACTATGCCACTTCCAAGCATCTTCAGTAGGTGGTGGAAAATATCACAAGCCAAAACCTTTCAAAGCATGGTACTGAAGTAGGAGATATAGATTGGGGAAATGTATATCCTGGTTATTTTTTTTGATTAATCATCAATAAGCAAGCGATCCTGCCCTTCTTCCAGAAAAAATGCATATCCTGCACTACATCAATGTTTAAATTAGCATATGAATTAGATAGTTGTGATTGTGATGAAACGAATATGATTAATTTTAAGGTTATTCCATCCAAATTCTTGTGTCGAATAGCTAACCTGTTATCGAAGCTTCTTGCTAGCCATACCACATCCTTGAATTAAATATGCCATTTCTTTTATTTGAGAGCAGGAGGGGCTGACCCCCACCATTTACGCATACCCATTCCTTTCCACTTGGACCCGAGCCTAGGTCCTCGACAAATTGAACTAAAGCTCACAACACACGGACTTTGGTAATTAAGATCGAATTGATGGCCATCGCCATTCAGAATCGAATTTCCATCCTCAGTGCATGCTGCAAGAGATAATATCATCCAAGCAAGCGCTTGGTGGTAAATATTACCATCTTTAGAGATCGAGCGGTGTGATGGGGAAAGAGACGCCATATGCAGGACTGGATCTACCCTTATCCCAGCCCCCAAATGCATTTATTATAGCAAGCATCTAAATGCATACGTATCTTTATAGCTATAAATGCATTGAGGTCCCCAAATGCATTTACCTAAAGAAATTTATTATCTCTTTTCTTATTTTTGCATTGAGGCCCTCCAATACATTTATGTTGGAGCCTTTGAGTTCCCTTGGCCCCCAAATACATTGAGCCACTCTCGATCAGTGCACACAAAGTGGCCTCCAAACCTCCTCAAAAGGGAAAAGAAATCTTCTCATTTTCTAATTTCCTCAACCATATTTCAAGCAAAACTGACTATATTAGTGGTTCCCGAACGCTAAATTATGTCAAGTTTTGGAAATCTACTGATAACTTCTGTGGACTTAAATCACGTAGAATTTATGATATAAAGGACATTTCAATTTCAAAAAAAAATTTGGTCAAGCAGCATCAACATGATATACAATTAGAAGACAAGATTTTCCTCATATAAGTCATTATTAGAAGATAAAATTTCTAATGATCAATCTGATTCACATTACATAACCCTGATATCACAGTTAATGAAAAAGTGCTTATCACACTCTTTGACGTCTAGAAACAGAACTGATCATCTATTAAGAAAAATGGAAGTAGAGATGGACAGATGCATCAGAGCTTAAGTGAAAACCAGATGAACGAAAGAGACTGATACAGAAGAGAGAATAAAGGTACAAATTTATTATTATAATTCTCCCAAGATTAGCAGACCAGAGTTCCCAAACAAACTGACCCTAGGGGTGCAAATTTAATTTATTATTGCACTCGAACCCTTAGACCTCAGCAGTGCCCACGGCGAAGCTAGGATCCTCGCACCTATACTTCCCATCGGGGCCAATCCCGAACCCTTTGGGATCAGCAAAAACATTTTCCAGCAGCTGACTTCGAGGTGGGTGAGGGCTTGAATCGGCAAATTCCACAGCATCCTTGACGACATCATTGACCTTTTCCTCGATAGCCTTCAGCTCAGATTCACTCGCTAGATCCTGTTCCAGGATGTGCTTCTTCAACGCCATGATAGGATCTCTCGCGGCATAATGGGCTCTCTCATCTGTCAGAAGAGAACAAAAGCCAAACAAGTGATCTACTGTTTCAACTTGACAGCTTATCCATTGATCAAACCGATGTAGGAATGCGCATAAATATGCATACACATAGCTGAATGACTCCATGTGCACGTTAGCTGAATCATTATATGTTATGGTTAGTTGATGTGTAACTGAATTGAACTAGAGAGGTCCAGTTCATCAACCATGGTAATCCATGTATCGTGCAATGATCATGAATGTGTAGTCTCGTAATACATAGGATAGGATGGTCTTCTATGTGTCTTGCCCGGCCATGAATCCTCAACCATGTATGTGGCATGATGCATAGAAAGTTGGTGCATCTTTTGCGCCATAGAGTACGGTAACATTCTGGATAGCCATCATGTCATAGACAACTGTCGCTTATTTAGAGTCTGTATCATATATAATATCAAGCATAGTATACCATACCGATCCGAACCGGATGGTACGGAGCATACCGTACTGTATAAGTTTAGTATCGGTATTCGGTATGAATGGCGTATTGATACTCGATAAATCAAAAAATTTCTATACCGTGCCATACCGACACTGTACTAATGTGGCACCGGTATGAAGTCTGAAATCGAGACGGCGAATCTTAGCATCAAGTGCTTTTGAAATTTTGTAATGAACATTATTTTTCTGATGAGCATTAGCTGTCGAGATAAATAATATGGTGGCAGTGCATGGTACAGCACAATGTATGCACAACATAAAATCCAAGCCCCAAATCCAAATGCGAAAATACCAGAAAACCAAAGCAGGAAAATCATTAGAACATACTCACAGTGCAAATGAAAAGAATCAAATAAGAAAGAAACCTGCTTCAGATGTTCCCTATCCTTTGTCTTTTTTACTTTTCCGTGATTTGGTAGGATGTACTCATGTTCGAGTTATATAATATGAGTAGCTGTTTTCATTAAAAAAAAAAAAAAAAAAAAAAAAAAAAAAAAAAAAAAAAAAAAAAAAAAAAAAAAAAAAAAAGAAAGTAACGGGGATTGAAAAATAAAGAAATGTGTAACCTTATTAATTAACTCACCAGGGTCCCTGTGATCATCCTCATCCTTATCGTACATGGAGTGTCCCTTGAAGCGGTACGTCTTGCACTCCACAAGCGTGGGCCCTTCACCCCTCCTCGCCCTGGCAATCGCCTCCTTCGCCACCTCCCTCACCTCGAGCACGTCCATCCCATCCACACGCACCCCCGGCATCCCAAAAGCCTGGCCTTTCTTCCAGATCTCCGTTTCCGACGCTGCTCGGAAGTGCGACATCATGAGGGACCACTGATTGTTCTCAACGACAAAAATGACGGGCAGCTTCCAGAGTTGAGCCATGTTCAAGCACTCGAAGAACTGGCCGATGTTGCTGGTCCCATCGCCAAAGAAGACGATGGCCACGTCGAGGCCCTCGGGGCTCGATTCCTTGAGTACGTCATGGCGATACTTGGCACTAAAGGCAGCGCCGGTGGCGATGGGGATGCCCTCTCCGATGAAGCCGAAGCCGCCGAGGAAGTTGCAGGGACGGTAGAACATGTGCATGGAGCCGCCCTGGCCGCGGCAAAGGCCGGTGGTCCGGCCGAAGAGCTCGGCGGTAGGTGCCGACCACGGCATCCCGCTGCGTGAGAAGCTTGATGAAGCCGGCGGCCACGGCCTCCTGGCCGATGTAGAGGGGGACGTAGCCGAACATCTTGCCGAGGTTGTACATCTCGGCGCACATTTTCTCGAAGCGGCGAGCCAGGACCATGTCCTCGTACAGCATCAGCGCTTCATCGCGAGTCACCACCTGAGAAAAAACAGAAAAGTTGGCGTCAGTTCGAACAGATCGACGGAAGGAGTGCCAAAGATCGAATCTTGACATCTTCATAGTTTCAAAGACCAGATTTTTTGGGACGGGAGATTCTGCAAAGATTAGATTTTGAGAGGAGGACCTACTGGGGAATAGTGGGGATGTGGGACTGAGGGGCTTCTGGCCGGTGAGGACAACGGTGGAGATAGCGCGGGGGCCGAGGCGAGAGGCCTTGGAGGAAGCGAAGGAGACCTCGGAGGAGGCGAGGGGGTGGAAAGAAGGGGCTGGGAAGGATGGCGAGAGGAAGGGGGAGGAGGGCTTGTAGGAGGAGAGGGAGAAGGGACGGAGGATGCGGACGGCGGACAAGGCGGCCATTCTTCTTCTTCTTCTTCTTTGGTGAAAACAACAATTCATATAGCTCGAATTTGAGTACATCCTGCCAAGTCAAAAGAAAGCAAAGAAAACAAAAGAGACGGAATTTCCACTGTGGAGGTCCAGCGGAACTCTCCTGAATGCCGTACAACATCGGAAGCGACCCAGTCTACTGCCCTGTTCGCCTCCCGAAAAATGTATACTGCCCGAAACTCATCCATCTCCATAGCCAACCTACGGATCTCCTGAATCAGTGAGTGACCATCTTCGTACCTATCCGCATCCCGGATCTAAGCTATAACAATAGCAGAGTCCCCCTCAAGATGCACCCGCCCGGCCCCGAGCACCCGCCTCACATGGGATAAGCCGGCTCAGGCTGCCCACAGCTCTACTCCAACAACAATGAGACCTGTCGTGCCCCGACCACTCGCTGCAATCAAAGTCCTAAAGTGGTCTCGAATAACAAATCCAACCCCTTCTGACCTCCCATCCATCGCCACACTGCCATCAAAATTCACTTTGAGATAACCAAGGGGTGTGGGGGCACCCAAAAAACAACGGCAAATCTGGGCGCTGAAACAGCACTGCGGGTACCCCAGATGTCCCTAGTCAGCCCAAGTGAAGGCCGGGTCGCAAAGGAATGCGCGGCCAATGCCTCTCTGTTTCTGGAGCGGGATGCGCGGCGCAAAGGAAATGCGAATGGGAGATGCTTGGTTGCAAGTATAAGGCCCTATTTGGGGTAGCTTTTGGAGTGCTTTTTCTGGCCCTCCAAAAATATTTTTAGATAAAAAAGTGGTATTTGGTAAAATTTTGAAAAGTTGTTTTCAGCTTTTGCGGAAAGCTGAAAACAACTTTTGAGGAGAAGCTCCAATATGGAGCTTTCCGAAAACGTTGTTTTCAGCTTTGTCGAGAAGCTGTTTTTTGAACCAAAATACCCCCATTTAAATCACACTTTTTTTCCCAAAATTCTCATCCCGCCTCTTCCTCTCTCACCCATCCTCTCTCTCTCCCTCTCTATCTTCTTCTTCCTCTCAACGTCGCCGCCTCTGTTCCTTCTTCCTCTTCTTTTTTTTCTTTTTTTTTTTATTTTGGAAGCTTGTGGTTGCGCACAGTGGCAGCCACCATGCCGGCCACCATCCATGGTCGGCGACCCCTTTATATTTCAATAAAATGAAATAATAAATAAATAAATAAAATAAATAAATAGATAAAAAAGGAAAATAATAAATGAGCGGCAAATAATCTGATCTAAATAAATAAATAAATAAAAATATTAGTAATTATTTAACTAATTTTATTACCTAGCTAGAAAATTTGTTAGAGAGATAAATGATCATTAAAAGGATGAAAAATTAATTTACACTAATAGTTATAATATTTTATATATTTATTATTTATTATATTATAAATATAATATTATATCATAATATACATTGATATGTTATGTTAAATAATTTAATATTATATTAAATTATTATTCTATAATACATAATGTTATAGTACTATATTATAATAATATTATATTACATTATATTAATATTATACTATATCATATATTTATGTATTAATACATATTATATTTTATTATGCTCTGTTATATAATACTGGTAATGTCTTTTATGGTCATTTTGTCACATAAAAGTATTTTATCAATTTGTTTACCAAACACATATTAAAATGCCACAGCACTTTAGAAATATAGTTACCAAACATCAAACAACTTTTTATAAACGCTCTGCTTCAGACAGCTCTACTTCCAACAGCTCTATTTTCAAAAGCTCTACTACTAACAGCTCCCCAAACATGGTCTACGAATTCTTCGCAATGTGATCCCCGATGGCGGCTCGGTTTCTCCATTACCTAACACCATGGACTAAATGTCGCGTTTGGGTTCAATGTTTTCCGTTGTGTGGTGGCAAATCTGGGAATGACACGTACTTGAACGTCCTTGGCTGGAGAATCTCTCTACGTCACCCATCTTGTCTTTTAGTGTGGAGTCGGTGATTTATGTACATCAAATACTGGAGTCCATTGAGATGATGTTGAAGGTGCATCGACCATGCTAAGCTGTCTCCCAAACAAAAATTTTTGGCCGATCGAGTTACATGTGGCCGGTGGACTGTAAGAGCTTGAAATCTCATCCAAAAAACGGTAAAAAAATATTATTTATATATATTTTTTTATTTTCAGCTGATCAAAGTTACATATGGCCGGTGGATTACAAGAATTTACACTTCATCCAAATAAACTAGCTAAAAATATTTTTTTATATTTTTTTAATTTTATATTTCAGTATTTTTTATGATTAAAATCCAACTATAAATGTCATAATTAACTCGTGATTAATCTATATGGACTCGTGCTATAGTATCCTCTAGTCTACATAAGTCAAGAACTAAATCCGCTCTAATACCATTTTGCAACAATTCAGAACCTCGATCAAAATGACTACCCAAAAAATAGAAGTTGCGTAATTGCCTGATTTCTTATGTTCATATAAGTATACATATATACACACATACTTATGTAACATTAGTTATTTATATATCATTCAATTTCTAAATTCTTAATATATGAAATTTTATAGCTTATAAGATCATAAGATAAAATGTAATGACATGTTAAAATATCTAATGGTATTTACACTCGACTGAAAGTGTCTCTTTTCAATTTTTAGGCAATCATTAATATATAGTTATTTGTCATATAATTGCTGGCATAATTTATTTTTCAAACATGTATTGAATGTTTCGTTAATAAAGTTCTTAAAAAAATCCTGGATTGTTTTAGTTTGATTGAATTTTTAAGATAAAACATTTGATATTCGATGGGTTCCTAAACCTAATCTGAATCCAATGCATATTTTTATTACCTTAATTTGAACTCTATTTGATTCTTCAATGAATTGGACATGGAATAAAAGTTAGATCCAAAATCCCAATGTGTATGGGATTGGATTTATAATATTTTATACCTTTATTATTGTATTATACTATAAATATAATATTATAATATATTATATCATAATACATTAATAATGTTATGTTAAATAATTTAATATCATGTTATATAATAAAAAATTAATTTATACTAATAATTATAATATTTTATAACTTTATTATTGTATTATACTCTAAATATTATATCATATTACATCATATCATAATACATTAATATGTTATTTTAAATAATTTAATATTATGTTATATTTTGAGAAATTAATTTATACTAATAATTATAATATTTTATACCTTTATTATTGTATTATACTATAAATATAATATATATATTACATCATATCATAATACATTAATATGTGATGTTAAATAATTTAATATTATGTTATATTATGAAAAATTAATTTACTCTAATAATTATATTAATATTATGTTATGCTATACAATATCATATTACTATATTATAATAATATTATTTTACATTACAGTAATATTATACTATATCGTATGTTAAGTATTAATATATGTTATGTTTTATTATGCTCTATAGTATAATACTATGCAATGTCCTTTATGGTAATTTTGTCATACAAAAGTATTTTCTCATTTTCTTTATCAAATACATGTTAAAGTGCCACAGCACTTTAGAAATGTAGTTACCAAACAGCAAACAACTTTTTATAAAATCTCTACTTCGGACAGCTCTACTTCCAACAGCTATCCTGCCAACAGCTCCCCCAAATAGGACCTTATACTAGCATAAGTATCACTGAAAATTAAAGCACTACATACGAGTGAGGTAGTTAAATTGACCACAGCAAAGTCATATAGATTATAGCTTCATTACATCAACTACTTGAAATTTACACTCACTGATCTCCTCTTATGCCAATAATAAAGATTCATATGCTAAATCCCCATGGCAGAAAAAATAAATTTTGAGGGACTTTGTCACCAATAGTCTCCGCAAGAACAAATTCCATCTCTAAAATGGTGGAACCTCCTCATATCTCTTAGAACGATCTGCCTTCCCACAAGCTTTGAAATAAATTTGGTGGCTTCATGGCAGTCATTGCACACCCTCAGGTTCTTGGCAACTCTAATAGTTGAACCTGGAGGAGTGTTCAGTATGCCGAATGCTATGGCCAACTTCTCGCTGTGGCCACAGAGCAGGACTTCCTTCTCCTCCTCCTCGACATCATGCAGCACACAAGACGTGTCTGGTTTGTACCCTTCCTTCCTCATTCTGTCCCAGAGAGTTTCAAGGAATGAATAGAGCTGCCGGCTTTGTGGGTGCAATGAATCCCCAGCCATGAATCTATGAACCTCGTCCCCAACTTCAATCCAACTGCAACCTGGTTCTTTCCTCACCCCCATCAGCTTCATTTTCTTTCTCACCTCCGACGACTTCTCCCAAAGCCCAGCTGCTGCATAGATGTTGGAAAGGAGAACGTAGTGACTGGCCACATCTGGCTCTAGTTCAAACAGATGCTCGGCAGCAATTGCTCCAAGTTTAACATTCTGCTTAATGCGACAGGCACCTAACAAGCTAGTCCATGCCCCTGCTTGCTGTGGCCCGGGCTCCATTGTGGTTATGAGATGGTATGCTTCCTCTAATTGCCCTGACCGACCAAGCAAATCGACGACACTAGCATAGTGGTCCGGTGTGGGTTCGACGTCATGATCCTCTTTCATCCTATGGAACAGCTCCAGGCCTCGGCTAACCATCCCTGCATGGCTACAAGCTGCCAGGGCAGCAATGAATGTCACCTCATTGGGCTTGGCTTCCCCTTTGGCTACCATTTGTTCAAATAGCATCATCGCATCATGTCCTAGCCCATGCATTCCATAAGCCATGATGAGAACGTTCCAGGTGACCACATTGCGTCTCAGCATCCTGTCGAAGACTGCTCTCGACCAGCTTAAGCAACCACTTTTTGCATACATGTCCACCAAAGCACTCCCCACTGCAATATCTGAATCTAATGCATGCCGAATGGAATAGCCATGGATCTCTTTCCCCTTTGCCAATGCTGCCAGAGAACCACAAGCAGGCAGAATGGTCATGAGAGTGATATTATTAGGTTTGATATGTTCATCAACTGAATTCCTCATACTCTGCATTCCAATCACCAGATCAAATGCCTCGGTGTAACGACCACAAATGATGTAACCAGCTATCATGGTGTTCCAAGATACCACATCTCTCACCTCCATACCATCAAAGATCTTTCGAGAAACCTCCATCTTCCCCACTCTGGAGTACATGTCCATCAGCGCATTCTGCACGAACTTATCGCATTCCATACCTCTCTTGACAGCATAACCATGTATGTCTTCCTTCCGAGGGAATGCTTCGGACCGCACGCAGGCAGGAAGAATACTTGCCATTGTGGTCTCATTCGGATATAACCCTGCAACCACCTCCATCTCGACAAACAGCTGCAGGGCCTCGTCATCCAGCAAATTTTGAGCATAACCTGAAATCATAGCATTCCAAAGGCCAAGCCTCCTCTCTGCGATCCCATCGAAAACTATCCGGCCCTTCCCCACCTGACCAAAATTACAGTACATGTCAACCAAGGCACTGGCTACAAATGTATTCTCGAACAGGTTGTCGTTCCTTGTGGCATATGCATGGATCTCCCTCCCCGTGTCCAACATATCCATGTGGGAGCAAGCAGGGAGAACGCTTGAAAGCGTGACTCCATCTGGTTTGATTCCCGAGGCCACCATACGATGGAAAACAGCCATGGCCTCCGGAAATCGATCATTCTGCACGAGAGCACTGATCATCGTATTCCATGAGACGACGTCGCGGTCATCGAACCGCTCAAAAAGTGCGACGGCGTCGCCAACCCTTCCCAGTTTGGCATACATTCCTATTAAAGCATTGTAGGTGAATCGCTTTCCATCGGAATAGAAACCATTTCGCAGACCAAATCCATGGAGTTGCTTCCCGAGCCGCAGCCCATCGAGCCTAGTCAGGTTCGAGCAGGCAAGAGCGATACTTACGAGAGTGAACGAGCTCGGCTCGATGCGCTCCTCCAGCATCAGCCGAAAGGCCTCGAGCGCGACCTCCCACTCTTCAAACATGCAGAGCGCTGCAATCATCGAGTTCCAGGAGACCTGGTCCCTCTCGGCGATTCTATCGAACACCTTGAAGGCGCTCGAGATATCCCCGCACCGGGCATACATGGTGATAAGGGTGTTGGCGACGGTGACGGGAGAGGACTGGTAGCCGCATTTGATGACGGCGGCGTGGATCTGGCAGCCGACGGGGAGGTCGTGGAGGCCGGCGGCAGCTTTTAGGGCAGCGGGGAAGGCAAAGTGGTCGGGGGGGACGCCGGCGGAGGTCATATCGACGTAACAGGAGAGGGCGGAGCGGAAGGCGTTGGAGCGGGCGTGGGAGCGGAGGGTCTCGATCCATGAGGCCGCGGTGGTGCGGTCGGCCTGGGAAGTGGCGGTGGATGCGGCGGTGAGGACAGGGGGAGGGGGTGGAGGAGGGATCTTCGGGAAGGAGGGGGTCTGGGTCTGGGGAGAAGGACGGGGAGGGGGAGTGGCGGGGGAGGTCAGAGAGATGGGGATGGCGGAGGACATGGTGTTTGGGTAAATGCCATCCTAACAAACGGGGAGAAGCTCTCTGGTAGTCACAACCTGAAGCTGTGGATATAGGGTGTCCCGGGGTTTGGGTTAAAACAGCAAACAGCGTTTCCAGCCATTCAGTTGACAATCTCAGATCTATGGATATGGTACTTGTTTTGTTTGCCTTCTTTTCATTAAAAAAATTGAACTGATTGACAACCATGGCTTCGGGTGATCAAAGAATGCATCCTTGTATGCTTTGTTTGATTTTTTTAAATTTATTTTTGAAAAAAGTTGAACTGATAAGCAATCATGATTACTGGTGATCAAAGATTAGATAGATCTTTGCATGTACTAATTAGATTATAGCTCATGAGAAGAATGAGAAAGTTCAAGAGGTGGCAAACAAAGTAACAGGAATTGTTTCTTTTTTGTAATAGAGAACCATTACCAGGAATCTTTTAAAAGAGAGAATGCCACTTTGAATAGGAAAACCATATGTCAAATAAAATATTAGAGCTGAACCCTTGGACCTTCCATATCTAAAAAGTATTAAATTAAGTCAAAATTGGGTAGAGTCTAAATATTATAGTTCACTTTATATTAGTAGATAGGAGATGATGGATGAAATAATGTTGTCCTACAATCTTGTAGCAAATGTTCAATCATGCAAATTAGTTGCTTGAATTGCTTTTGTTGAAAGTGTAGGTTATGTTTGGGCTTACATTAATTTCTTCGACCATGCAGATAATAGCCCAACATTGTAGGAGGCCTCTTCAAGTGAATAATAAGATCAAGCTCCATATGTTTGTATGTATACATACGTACATGCACGTGCGCGCACATATGTATATTGAAAAATTTTCTAAAAAAAGGAAATAGTTCATTTTAAGCCCTGAGTTTCATTCTACCTTGAGATTTTGTTAATATTTTGAATTTAGAGAGCAATAGTCATATGGTGGTCCTTGTATTGATGTTAATACTTTAAATATACAAAATATTTAAAGAATAGGTAATGTTTAGATTAAAGAATAGTTCAATATCAAAGTAGGTTGTGGATAGGCCTTGCATCTTGGACACAATCAATATAGAACAAAATCGATGCGATCCAACCCAACCAAATATTTTTTATATAACAATTTCAAGAGAAGGGTTGCAATAAACTTAATCTTTAGTGGTAGGACAAATAGGACTAGCATACAATTTGACCCATCCAACGGTTAGAATTTCTCCATCATGAGGCACATAACATGCCCAACTCCATCATCAAATTATTAGCATCCAAGGCTCAACATCAGGCACTTAAGCTCTGCTTCCGGGCATATGATGTTATGAACTCGTTCACTTGCCTCGTTTTGCCAAAGTCTGCATTGTAATTTACAATTGGAGCTAAATGCACCGAATCCTTTCTTAGCCCCCAATTGGCGCCTCATGCGTCCACTCGCATGACCAAATCAAACCAAGTTTCGGTCTGATACGAAGCGGACCGGATACTACTGAAAAAAATCTAAACCGGACCGGATGAGCCGACGGTGGAGATGGCAGCCGCTAGGGCCACTGTATATACTCTCAAGAAACCCTAGCCCGTCGCCTCCCTCCCGCCGCCACCGCTCGTCACCGGCGCCATGGGTAGAGTGATCAGGGCCCAGAGGAAGGGTGCGGGTTCGGTGTTCCGATCCCACACCCACCACCGGAAAGGGCCGGCCCGCTTCCGGAGCCTGGACTACGGGGAGCGCAATGGCTATCTCAAGGGCGTGGTGACCGACATCATCCACGACCCCGGGCGCGGCGCCCCGCTGGCCCGCGTCACCTTCCGCCACCCCTTCCGCTACAAGCATCAGAAGGAGCTCTTCATCGCCGCCGAGGGAATCTACACGGGCCAATTCATCTACTGCGGCCGCAAGGCCTCCCTCATGGTCGGCAACGTCCTGCCCCTCCGCTCCATCCCCGAGGGTGCCGTCGTCTGCAACGTCGAGCACCACGTCGGCGACCGCGGCGTCCTCGCCCGCGCCTCCGGCGACTACGCCATAGTCATCAGCCACAACCCCGACAACGGCACCACCAGGTCTCCTCACTCTCCAACCATCCCTCTTCTTCTGATGCTGCTTTACTTTAATGCTTCTCTTTTGATCTAGGGTCAGGGTTTTGGGTTTTTGGTGTCTGGATCCGAAAGCATAGATCCTTGATTAGGCGAGGGAAAAAATGGGGCTTTAGGTATTTTCTTGCTGCGATCTGATCTGAAGGCTTCTTCGGTCAACTGATATTAGTTTTTTGATTGGGAGCGGTGTTTTGATTTTATTGCCTTGGTATTTTTATTATAAGTGGGCCAGTGTGCATGCCGCTCGTGGTTTATGTGTTGCATCAAATGTAGCATTTTTGCTGTTTTCGTTAATGACGGGGCATTGCGATTTGTGTTTAAATTGCCATACGACCTTGAAGGTATGTCTTGGTAGTTAAAATTATGCATGTAGCTTGGTTTGTGTAGACTTCTGCTAATCGTTTCAGGCATGTGGTTTCATTTATTTGTTTCGGCAATTAGATTCGGGGGCTATTTTGTCTTGTGAGATCAGTTATTCCTAGATCATGGGCGGTAGGATTGTTTGTTATGATGGAGTACAAATAAGAAAATTCAGATCGAAATTAGATGATAACCTTTGATGTGAAGATCTATTCGGTCGTTCGTATAGATGCACAAGCTTGATGACATGGAAGGCTGAAGGTGGCATTACAGTGGTCGTACCTGAATGCATGTTTATCTTATTTTTTTCTGTGAATTCCTATTTTTCCCTGTCAAACTTCATACAATACAAGCACGTTTAAGGGATTTGTATGGATTTCATTTACCCTTTTCATAGGTTTTGAATGTTTCTCCTATTCTTTGTACAAAGTTTCTTTCCATTAATTGATTTCTGTAGAGCATAGTTCATTGGCATGCCATGCATATGTGTTGTTAGATATCGGTGTATTTAATTATGGTAAGGCAAACATAAATGGACTTGCTAAACAATTTTAAAGCTTCCATTCAGTCTCTAGCTCTAGTAAATCGTTGTTGCAGAGTTTCTCGAGCTTGGTCCTACCTTTATTAGGAAAAAGAACCAGAAATGCCTTCTAAAATATCATAGTCAGTAGCCACATAAACATGATTTGGGATTAGTGCACCATTGGTCAAAATACATTACTAATCAATATTATAGAGAAGAAATGGAAATAGTCAGAGGTTAAAGAATGAACAATGGAAGATTTGTTGAAAAATGTTGGGCATACATAATTCTGAAGGAAAAGTTTCACAAGAAAGCATACAAATCCAGAATTATTCATGATTGTTTCATGGCATGGAGGAATATGATTAGAAGATAAGTTATAAAAAAAAAAAGAAGAATCTTGTTGCATTATGTCGTGATAAAGAAAGTATTTGATCATATGGGCGATGTGATAATTAGTCTGGGGGCCCTTGTCTAATAATTTGTGAAATGGAACTGAAATTTTATTTAAATTTTTTTTTGGCAGTGTAACTACTTGGATGAAGGTTATTTTTGTGTAACTTGGTAGGTGTTTCCTTGGTAAAAGGAAGTTTGAGAATAATTAGGACAACTATTTTGTTTTTTCCTAGTAGTGTTCCACTTTCATTTGGTATCTCCAGTCAAAGAAGAGGGTGAAAAATGTATAGAGTAGATCAAAAGAAATTCTATGTTTTCGATTGAGTTGTTTGTGAAGATAAATGATTTATATGCATGTGACTGGTTGGGTGTCTTCATGTTGCTTTTTTACTTATGATGGATAGCATGGAGTCAATAAATAGGATGTTCTTTCATAGTAGCTATTCATTAATGGTAGCTTTTATTCTTCATATAATTATCGTTTAGGGTAATCTGTATCATGGAGTCATGTGATGCTGCATCCCTTTTGTGCACCCATAGTTTAGTTAAATGTATCAAGAATCATTGTTTCTGTCATGATATCCTTAGGTTCTTCCAGTTTCCCAGTTATCATTTTCAGGGTGATAAATATGCTGATTGTTGACATATTGCACTTTGACCTAATTTCATCACAATCTGGTTAGAACTAATCCCTACACAATTCAATCTCATGTTGCATCTAATGACTAGATGCGTCTAATGATTGACTTCTCTGAAACATGAAAATTATTAAATTTTATGGTTGATGGCTTCATGTTATCAAACTCTGCATCATGATGTTCTGTCAAAAAGATTCATTATTGGGACTATATGAGGAATTGAAGGATTTTCTTGTTGTCAGAAGAACGAAATGAATAATAGCTGAATTTGATTTTGTTACTCATCACGTTCGCTGCAGTCAGGAGAAATAGTTGTTACTTAGAGAGGATGTTGTTAGCTTGCTTTTCGATGATTCTGTCATTGTATCGGTATCAGTAATCACCTATTCTGGTGGCAACGAAGCCCGTTAAAGCAAAGTAATCTGTTTTTCTTATATTGGAAAAGTAAATTTTGCATGCTATGCAGCATGATGTACCAAATCCACTAGCTAATTTAACTTCATAATGTTTGGCTATCTTGAGTTATATTCAACTTGTATTACTTCTGCCAAATGGATTGCTGAATCATGGTTGAGCCTCTCTAATTGGAATGTTGCTGCTAAATGTGTGAAAGTGCAAACATTTCTTTACCTTTATATGTGACTAAGTCCAGCTGGAATACTTTAGGAAATTTGTTGTAGTCATAGTACAATTCTCAGTGGTATATTTTTTATAATTAACATGGTAAACAAACTTGAATTCTTCCAGCTGCTCTTTTATCCAACTTGCTAGGTCATACACTCGCGCGTAACTATTATATTGCTTGCTGATTTGCTTGCAGGATCAAGCTTCCCTCTGGTTCTAAGAAGGTTGTTCCTAGTGGCTGTCGAGCAATGATTGGGCAGGTAGCTGGTGGCGGTAGAACTGAGAAGCCCATGCTCAAGGCTGGCAATGCCTACCACAAATTCCGTGTTAAGAGAAACTGCTGGCCAAAGGTTCGTGGTGTGGCTATGAACCCTGTGGAGCATCCCCATGGAGGAGGAAACCACCAGCATATCGGCCATGCGTCCACTGTTCGTCGCGATGCCCCTCCAGGACAGAAGGTGGGTCTCATTGCTGCAAGGAGGACAGGCCGGCTCAGGGGCCAGGCTGCAGCCACAGCTGCCAAAGCAGAGAAGGGATCTTAGGTTACAAATCCTTTTTGTTATTGCTTGTTATATTTTTGGTTTTCTCGGGTTTCTAGATATGCTGAAGACTTCATCCGGCAGTTTTTTCATAGTTTATTAAGTCATTTGATAAATTTATGAAGACCTTGTTTATGTAATTTTGGACATATCTGGATTTGGATTACTTTCAGGTCGAATTAAAGAACTTCTTCTTGATTTTCTTTGATTTCACTATGTTTATCTTCAGCTGAGTTTTCTCAATTTCTCTATCATAAGTGTTATCACTGGACCAATTTGATGTCACTTAGGCTGTGTCAGTTCCCTGAGTTTTGATGTTGCTTAGGGCTCGTTTGGTTCGCGGGAAGCATTTTCCCTCCTAGGAATATGATTTCTGGGAAACAAATTCCTAGGAAAAGGATGCCTAGGAAAGTACTTTTGGCATGTTTGGTTGACCATTAGAAAGTGACAAATTTCCAAAGTGCTTATGTTTGGTTGGCCATCCACCTTCCTAGGAAAGTTATGTATAATTCCTATTATGCCCTTAATAAAAATTAGGTTTTTAATGTCTCTTTAATGCTTCTTTAATGCTGAAGGGACTTTTTGGAAAAAAGTAAAAATGGAGTAATTCCTGCCTCATGGGAAAGTAACTTTTCCATGTTTCTCATGGGAAAGACTTTTCCATGAAATGTGGGAATCATATTCCCATGGGAATTCAACTTTCCCTTCTCTCTCCTTTGAAAACTCCAACCAAACAAGAGACATCTCATTACTTTCTCATTGACCATACTTTTCCCCCCTTCTTTTCCCACGAACCAAACGAGCTCTTAGTATTTTTATTCAATAAATACCTGTCTTGAATCTGGCAACTAGCAAGCAATGAGAGGTGAAGCAAAAAGACCAAAAAGGGTATATACTTTTATTATGTGGTGTGCAGCATAATTGATCAACCTACAAGAAAAATATGACCATCCTCTGGACCATTTATTCATTAGTTATATGATATTTTGGCATGTTGATCTCTGAGATCATCTCGGTCTGTCCAGTAGTCCCTATATTCGTTTGAATTTGCATGCTGATGCTTAGAAACATATATATTACTCAAATGCATGTTCTTTCTCATTCCTTTGAATCAAACCCTCACTTTAGAAGTTATGGTACAGTTGAAAATTTACTTTTCCTCTCCATTCCTTTTAATTAAGCCTTCTCCCTCCCTTTTTTTGGGGTAAGTGGGTGGTCTAGACTAAACAGTCTAGCAGAAGTAACTAGTCTCTAATTTTATTGCATTCATTTCCTTCTGCCATTGAAAGATAAGCAAGCTGCTAAGGGAAATAACACTGGCCTTACAAGGATAGTCCGCCTTGCGGTCGGTTTCCTTGTTGGTGGCTGTGGGAGGCCTGGAAAAACAGCAGTGGATCAGTAATCATCCAAAGATCTTGAAGCAGGGAGTTAGAGCTGGTCATATTGTTAGAACGACGAGGGATCCAAGGAATTATAGTGATGGAATCTTCTTCCAACCAAGCTCTCATAACCCTGGAGACATAGAAAGCTGTACAGGTTCCTTCCCAGGCCTCACGGAGTTCTGCTGCATCCAGCACGGTGCAAAGAGATGACTTCCCGGCGCCTACATATATGGGTTTACCAAGCAAGCTTATCTCTGAGGATGAAACCTGCTTCTGGTGAGTGCTCCTTTACAGACCTATCAAAATTGATTTTGATGATGCCAGGGATGGAGATCGCAGATGAACTAACTCGTAGAGTAGATCTGACACTACCCCAGTTTCTCAGCATTTGTATAGGATGAGTAACAGAGGCATGATGAATTTCCTTAGCAACAGAGTTGTATCAGCTATCTTATCAGGGGCCATAGATTTTGACTCTCCATCCCCTTCAACACTAGAAGTTTTATAGAGCCATTTGATGGTGATATGTTGAATTCTAAATTTCTTGAAGTATACAACAAATGTTGCATCAATATATTACTTAACACCAATCAAATGGATAATTCTTAGAACTTCACAGAGGGATGAAGTACAAGGAGTGGGGGAAATAAAAGGGTTCAAAAGGGAGAGAAAAACCATTGAAGTTCACAAATCTTTTTTTTTTTTTTTTTGATTTGTGGACAGAACTTTAGAACTAGCACAGAAATCAAGAATTTTTAATGGATTAACGTGCAGAAAAAAGATTACATCTAGGCATGAAATAAACCTGCAGATAAACTGAGTGCAAGGGGGAGATTGTTTCCCACAAATGAGTGCATCAAGATAAATTCTAATGGGGTAGTGTATAGAGAACCTAAGAACTAATGCAGGATTTATTGTCAGAGATTGTGAAGGAAGCAGCAGGTAATCTCGCTATTGCTCAAATCATTCTTGCTAATTTATATGCTCTGCTGGGAAAGGAGTATTGTTTGCAATAAAAAGCTTGGGAGCTGACCGTATTCACTTGGAAAGGAACTCTGAGGTTATGATTGGCTGGATTCAGAATACAACCTACCTTGATTATTCTCCAATTCTGTCTAATTTTTGGAGTCCAATTCCTAGATCTTTGGGTTTTCGAAGATTTATTCACACACACACACACACATAGATATATATATATATATATATATATATATATATATATATATATATATATATATATATATATATATATATATATATATATATATATATATAAAATAGAGAGAGAGAGAGAGATGGTTTTTTTTTTTTTTTCTTTCTTTCTTCCCTCAACTCTTGATGGATTTTATCCTTGCATATCACCACCACACACATGCACACGCACAAAAGAAAAAGGGTATGTTAGACTGTTAGGGTCAACTGAGTAACTTGGTGGATTTCATTCTCACTTGGCACAATTAAAAAAACTAGGTATGTTGGACTATGAGCTCGTTAGGATAGCTTGTTGGCTCAATAGAATAGTGACGTGCAAATTCATATCTCTATCCCTCACTTTTCCATGATTTGAAATATAGTTGAATTATTTAAGGCATCTATAGGAAAAGTTGCACGATATTTTCCAACTTCTAAAAAAGAGATAATTGCCCATGTCTCTTCAGGCTCATACGTTGCAGCACTGAGGCCTTATAAAGTCTCGTATTCTGGATATAATATTCCATAACATTAAAAAAGAGATGAATCCATATCTTAGCTCCTAAGCAATCTCTTGTTCACTCACATATATTGGTGATAGATACAACGTGGATACCTTTTTTTTCTTTTCTTTTGATGTTCCAGGAACATCACTGTCACCATAAGCTGCAAATGTGGGCATTTAGTTTTATTTTCTTTTTCCATATACAGAAAGTTGGATGTTCGACTGCCATGCATAAACCTAATACAGTGGATATGCGAAGGACGCATCCATAACTATGTCTTGTTTTGAAGCAAAAATGAGAAGGCAGATTATATGACTTTGTCTTTAGAAATGTGAGAGTGTCAGGAGCCACTTTAGATTCC
This sequence comes from Phoenix dactylifera, assembly GCF_009389715.1. NCBI lineage: Eukaryota > Viridiplantae > Streptophyta > Magnoliopsida > Arecales > Arecaceae > Phoenix > Phoenix dactylifera. Next base: position 3,158,102 of record NC_052393.1, on the reverse strand, counting down.
TTGTAATACTTCAAATTTGAAATCAAACAGATGGAAAGGTAGAAAATATCACAACTTGCATAAATTAAGGCCAGATGCTCTTAGAAACAGCATCAAATTCTCCCATGTCTAGACCCTGACCTATGAGACTTTTCGATTAATTGACCTTCTGGGAGCCCCAAAGATGGCTTTGAAGATTTTATTGTGACGTTGGCCCCTAAGTTTCTTCCTTTCCGATTTAAAAGGTGCTATTGGCTTACAAGACTTTTGATGGTATTTGAATGTTGCTGTTCATTTAGGTGATGAGGCCACATCGTTTGTGACCTCGCCTTCTTTCCTGTAGCTCGTGGATATACCTTTTGTAAGAATTCATGCGGACGTGTGTTTAGTCACACATCAATTATTCGCTAAATAGATCTTGGATACTTATACAGAATCAAGAAACTCAAATAATACTTTCTGACTAGTCTTTTTGGATGAAATCCTGAATTGTTATAAATGATATCAGAGCGAACCTGACCCATAACCTATGTGGACTAAGGAACACTGTAGCAAGGATCCATCGGAGCTGACCACGGGCCGATCGTGGTACTTGTGATTAGATTTATATGGATTTGAACTCGACGAAGACGTCAGAACTTAAACGAAGGGGTATGTGAGGACCTGTGCGAGCGTATGTTTAGTTCCACATTCCGGCCAACCCCAGCTAACCTTTTTAAGTGAGGTCCTGGGTTGTTACACACAAAGAAGAAGATGCCTGTAGATCCCTTTGTCCAAGCTGCTGCTTTGGTCCAACCACAAGATGTTCACAATTCCTAAGCTGTTGCCTTCAGAGCGCATACTTGCCGTGTTTCCTTTGCATTCCCTTGCTTCTTCTAATCACTCGGTGCAGCGTTGGCCTCAACTTAGACGTCAAAATTCCCGTCTTCACACGGAAAAAAGGAATAAGACAACAAGCCTGTAGGATAAGCTTTCCTCTCTGGCGAAGGAACCCCACACGCATCATAGAGGTGGTTGCAAGCTTTCCTCATTTGATACAATACCCAAGGTCAAGGCCTCTTGTTTGTGATGAGAGAAATTATATTATAGAAGATAATCTCAAGATAAAGATGATCATATAATCGGAAACAATGTCGAGTAGTTTCATCCATCTTTAAGTCATGAATTCTTGGTTTTAGAATTGAAAACCTTTTCTTGCCCAAACCATCATTGCAGCGTGGCTTGAAATAATGTTGGTCTTTATCATGGTTTTGGTGCTGTTTGGATGATTTCATATGCTACAAAAATATCGGTATATTGATGGATTCATGGACTCCTCTGGTTCCGAGATTCCATGTGAAACATGACTCATGAGGTATACTAATTTATCTATATCGGACCATCTGTCCTACCTTTGGATAGCAAAATACATAATCCAATCCATTCTGAAAAAATGTTGCTTTGGATAATAATTGATGCAAGACTCCAAACAGAAAAAAACGAGAATTATGATACCTATTTCTTTGATGAGGTCATGCAAGCATTCCAAATGAAAGTTGAATGAATCATGACATCCTGCTCATTCGAATAAAATGATTCATTTTCCTTTATTTCACTTCTGCTGTTTGCAAGGATTCATCAATTCCAGGTGAGAAGATCAATGAATTCATCCCCCAGATTGACTCTTGGTGTTATTGCTTAATAGGCTGCTGCCAGAGGTAAATTAACCAAGGATTCATCAAAAGAACACTTGTTGAGTTAATAAAAACCCCTTCAATTATGATTCTGTCTATAAGCTTAAAAGCAAGTTTAAAGAAAAAACACCACCTCAATACCATATATAATTTTACAAACAAAAATTTCATCACAAAAATATATATATATACAGACAAGTTCTTAGTAATAAGGAAACCGCTGGATGCAAAGTATTATTAAGGGATCAAGGCTTCCACATATCCTGAAAAGTAGATTGGAAGGAGACCAGGATGAGCAACAAGACGACGACTGCGGCCACACCCCACGGCGAGCTTCCCTCCTGCGGCTGGTTGATGTAGTTACTCCTCCGCCGATCGTACGGTAGGAGGCTCCCCAAGAACGTGTCATCAAACCTCTCGATTGAAGACAGCCATCGGATGACAAGGAGAAGGACTATGGGGATCAGGAGGAGCGCCCAGTTCATCGACTCCTCCGTGCTCTCGATGAGGTCCTCATAGGTGAAGAACCATGATATGCCCAGGAGGAAGAACACCATCAGCAGTATCAGCAGCACTGGGTATGGCAAAGGAGAAAGCGTGAAGGCATCGAACACGGAGGACTCTCTTCTATCATAGGCCATGGAGAGAGAGAGAGAGAGAGAGAGAGAGAGAGAGAGAGAGAGAGGAATGGTCGAGTCTTCGGGACGCAAGGAGAAGGTTCTCTCTTTTCTTCTTTTCTGGCAGCATAAAGAGATAAATCCTACACTGCTTTCAATGCGAACAGCTGGTGGACCTCCTTCATGATGCTTCGGTGGCTCCACTCAAAGAACTTTCCTTCATGGATGGTTTCTATATGAATCCGCACACAAACAGCTGAATAATGGGATGATATGATGAAGGTTGATCCCAATGCTTTGCCATTGGCCGAGTGATTTCCTGTGTCTATAGTGGTGGCTGTTGATAATGAATTAGATCACTATCAGTGGACACTCTCTCCATGTGGGTTGGATGCTTGGAATTTATAAAGGTGGACCTGGGGAAGTGCAGATATGGTAGGTTGGAGCTCTTAGATTGTATGGAAGTTAAATGTTGGACTCAATTATCAGGCCCTTTTTTTATCCAAAAGAAAAATATTTGTTGGACTCAATAGTCTTAATGAACAATAAGTGTCACCCTTTAACTTGCCGAGAGGTAGGTTAGTGTGTGGGACTTAGGATGGCCGACATTGATGCAGGAGGGCGCAAATTGCGGCATTATTGCTTATTTGATTCTCATTGACCGATGCAACTCAAATTCAATATCCATTACTTATGAGCTAGCCGGCCGAGACTAATGTAGATGGATTTGTTATTCCAATTGAATCTATAGGGAGGATGGTGATGGTACCACTTTGGGCAACCTATGAAAGTTATAGGTAAAAGATCTGATCAAGATTCTTTGCTTATTGTGGATGGCTGCCACACATTCATCATCGTGATGCGTCGTGCATGCCTTGTCATATTTCAGGAATAAACGAGAGCTATTCATCTTCGTAATGGATGATGCATGTGGTGGCTATTCGAAATAGCACAAGACTCTGCGGTGCAAAAATTGCATTGTAACTTCCTGAAGTCAGCAATCACTTTCAGTCCCTGCACGGAGATTAGAGTCCGACAGGAGATCCGGGGAATACTGCAGATACCAGAGCAGGAGGGGATGCTGACCTACCTGGGAGTCCCCATCAGTGGCCGGCGGCCACGAGTGGCAGAGTGCTCGAGCCTGGTACAATGGGTCTAGAGTAGGCTCGAGGGATGGAGAGCGTCTTCCCTATCCATGATGGGGAGACTGACTTTGATCAGATCAGTATTGGGTTCCATACCATCGTACCTCATGGCCAACACTGTGATGCCAAAGACGACTCTGTTGAGGATCGAGCGTCTTCTTCGGAGCTTCTTGTGGGGATCACACGGTGGGGGCCATGGCATGCATTTGGTGGCTTGGGAGCATGTTTGCCGTCCTACTAGTGAGGGTGGCCTCGGGGTGCAGTTCCTGATGGGAAGGCGTGAGGCTCTCATCGCTCGGCATTCGGTTCGGTTTCTGCTTGAGCCACACAGCCTTTGGAGTCAGGTGATGGCAGCCAGATATGGCCGAGGGGGCCTAGAGTGGGCATGGAGGGGTCGCCGAGCCTCTTTCATGTGGCGCGAGATTGGAAGGTACCTGCCGACTGCATCAGCGAACACCAGGTGGCTGATAGGTGATGGCAGGAGCATTGACATGACCAGTGAGCCGTGGGTGGACACCCTCCCATTGAGGAGTTGGCCGACCATGGTTGGTGTAGAGGCAGCAGACGGACTATGGGTTTGCGACCTTTTGGCAGCAGGTGGAGCAAAGTGGGATGATGCCAGACTTCGACAGCTATTTGGGGTACATCTAGCAGCGAGGATCCGGTCCCTCCCGTTACCAGGATGTGCAGGGCCGGATGTTAGGGTATGGAGCACTTCGAGCCGGGCCAGGGTCAGGCTGGGAGACCTCTCCCGTGTCATCCAGCCAGAGCAGGAGAGGGGGCCGGATTGTGCATGGATCTGGAGGTACGGTCTCCACCCGCGGGCAGCCCTCTTCTTATGGAAGGTATTCTGGGACCGCCTTCCGACGAGAGCAGCACTGAGCAGACGTGGATGGGGGATCCCCGCAGAGTGTGGGACGTGTGGAGCCGTGGAGTTAGTGGACCATGTGCTCTTCCAGTGTATATGGGCGAGGCTGACATGGCAGTGGGCCGGGATCCTGCAGGAGGCCTGGAGTGAGAGGCTATAGTTTCTTCATACGATACGGCAGTGGCTAGTCAGTACGAGGACATGTCAGGAGGCCATGAGAGCAACTTGCACAGCGCATCAGATTTGGCTGGCAAGGAACGCTCATACTCTCCGTGAGCGTAGGGTGTCACCGAGATTTGCTGCGGAGCTTGCTCGTGTACAGGCTTCAGAGATCATGCCCATCCACTCTTCAGATAGGCCTTTGATAGCTCAGGACACCTGGGGTGCCCCTTCTGCTTCGGCAGTTCACCAGATGGTGTTTTTCACCTGGGAGCCCCCGCCCCCGAGTTTCCTCAAGGTTAATTTTGATGGGTTGGTGTTGGACGGTGGTACGCGAGGCGGTGCAGGCTTTATCATACGAGGCCCGCACTCCAGGGTAGTGGCAGCAGACGGCTGCCAGCTATTTGACACATCGGTTCCGGAGGCAGAGCTCCGAGCTGCCTGGGCGGGCATGCGACATGCGAGGATGGTCCTGCAGGCTAGTTCGATCATCTTGGAGGGCGACTCGGCCACGGTCATCGGATGGATTCAGAGGGGGGCGACGACTGATGGTACAGACCATCCCTTGATCCGTGACATAGGGATGATGATGGGAGACGGGAGGGCCTTTCTGGCTAAGCATGTATTTAGGAAAGCTAATGGAGCGGCCGACTGGGTGGCGGCCCATCACTCAGGGTATACTCTTTGGGTAGGGGACGGGAAGCTACCACATGCTCTCGGTGAGTTGTTGTATTTTGACTTTCTTGGATGTATTCGTACGCGTATTGTATGAAATACTCGTTTTCAGCCAAAAAAAAAAAAAGTTGCTTTGTAATAGCACAGGCTATCCGTAATAGCTTTACAGTCATTCTAGATTGCTTGTTTGGTTGTGATGGGTTTAAAGATTTGTAGCCGTGGTATACTTTAGAAGAAGGCAACAGAGCTAGAGCTACAAATAGGATGGCGAAGCATGCTAGGCTCACTGGGGTCAACTAGGTTTGGAATGATCATAGACCTTGAGAACTTGTGGATATTTTGGTGCATGATGTCTCAGGGGTTTATCATGTATGGTTATAAGTTGGGTTTTCTTTATGGCCAATTTGAAATCAAAAAGAAAATTCATTACATGGCACAAGTAATAAAACTATTAGTGCTAGGAACAAATTTATATTTTATTACTTTTTTTTGATAATATCGTTGTTATATTCATAACAACTATGGTTTGGACTAGATCTCTCATTTAGATAGAAGGGTGTAGTATTAATTGATACATACAATATTAGTGACTAATAATACAAAGACAGGCACCATAGGTTTAAGAACATACGTGCATCATGGAGACATGATATCGGCGATTTCTTCCTCATCCTTTTCCATTCCATGCCATAGCTAAGCTAAATATATGGACAGTTTAGGCAAAATTGTCCGACAATTCTCTTTATCTATGTTCACTCCTCCTTAATTGTTACAAGGGGTTTTATGAGGATCCACCTCATGGAGTTTTCTTTCGGTGACTGGATAGAAGACATCATGTTATAATTGATATGGAACTTCCAATCATAAGTCTTAATTCTAATAGGATTCTTATCTTCTTCATTGCTACCAGGAACAGATATATTCGTGATAAAGAAACCTTTAAGATGGTTCGAGATTTATTAAAATGGAGTTCAAGAAACTTTTTAACTAATGATAATTTAAGCCACATAAAATAAATGTTCTAATATGCCAATTAGTTAAGCTAAAAGCTGTTAGCCCAAGTACATTTAGTTGTTAACAATATTAAATTATTCTTATAAAAATAATTTATTTAGTATAAAGGTGCCATCCCTAATAGTGATCGACTTGTAGGAATCCAAGAAAAGAAACACGGTTGAGCTACCCCTCAGAAAAAAAAAAAGTTTGATTGGATTTCTAAATCAAATAAGATTACCGTGAGTAATTATAAGATAACAAGCATAGATTTCTACTTTTGTTCCCCCTTGCACGTATTACTTCAAGCAATATAAAATTAATTTGATTATTAAGATTTTTCTAGAAAAGTAATGGGAATGTGTGCCATCTTATGCATGTTTAGGTTTCATTTGAATGAGTTTTTAGAGGAACAAAAAGTACTTTCTGTCTCTTTAAAAATACTTAAAAAAATATTACGATTGTACCCTAAAGAGTGTAATATTAAAATAAATAGAAAATATATTAATCCGCCAATAGTTGAACATGCTCTACATCGATGATGATAGGCAGCATATTTCCTATTTTAATTAAAAATCATCGATACCCATCAAGATAGCTAAATAATTTTTTTTTAGTTTATCGACGTGCGGCAAATTAAAATTAATCCAAAAAAGAAAGCATATTTATTGACTACCTTATTTTCGGTACGATACAAAGAACAAAATATCACAGGGTGGAAACATGTCGATGATGATGCCTAATCAGACCATCGAATATCAAATAACAATCAATTATATAACAAAATTAATTAAGTTGAATATATCCAAACTGTTTATTTATAATACACCAATGGTGAAGACAGTGACAAAGGAAGAAATTATATTAGTTAGACCAAATTAACCAGTTCAACGGTAGACTAGTCCAACAAGAAAGCAACCCGAACAGAAAAAGAAAAAAAGAGAGAGAGAAAAAAAAGCCAGCCCTTCATGTTGCTTTCTGTAACTAATAATTTCTTGAAAAGGAGGCACCCTAGGCTCAGCGGTGGACCACGTTCAACTACTAATTTCTTGAAAAAGAGGCACTCGGGGATTAACGGTGGACCACGTCCAACCAATAATTTAGCAAAAAGGAGGCACTCTACGCTCGGGTTAGCGAAAAGGGATTAAAGTGTCACTCGGGCATTACAGAATCACCCAGACTGTTGATATTAGATATCAAGACAAGCAACCATTCTTCTCAATTAAATAACAAGCCCATGGTTTCCAAACTAAAGCCAGCTGAGAGCTGTATTTAGATGGGGCCATGGGGGCAAGACCAAGGCCCTGTTTGGACATCAAAAAAAAATCTTTCGATGGGACATCCATCTCTTTAGAAAATCCGCTGTATGTGGGAGCTACTGAAAGAGATCGGGTTATTAGATGCACAACCAATTCCTGGTTTTCAGGAATAATTATCACTTTTGAGAGGTGACATCAAATTCCTGGTTTTTAGAAATAAATTATCACTTTTGAGAGGTGACTTACGGGTTGAGTCCCTAAGTCACCCTTCATCCAAGGAATCATGCATCTTCTTTGCAAGCTAAAGTGAAAATATAATAGAGACCAAAGTACTCCTGTATTATCCCGTGTCAAGAGAGCAATTCAGCAAACAATTAAGCATAAGCATGCTACAAGTAAAAAAGCATAATAATACCGAAAATACAGACGAAGCTCGAAGTTGAAAAGGCCTACATATCCTAAATGAACATACCAGAAGACCAAGATAAATCATAATCCTTGATCGCAATCTTGAGGAAGAAAAGGCTGAATTCAGAGCCAAGATGGAGTAGGTGGCTGCCCGGAAGACTTATCTATATAAAGGGGAAAGGGTCTAAACTGATAGAATCCTTGGCAGTGAAACAGGAGGAAGCATGGAAATGAATATGGATAGTTTTGTGAATTGTATAAAGGTGTAGTGAAGTATGTACAAACAACACAGAACATCGAGGTAAATAAATAAACAAACAAAAGTTATAGCTAGCTATTTGACACAAGGCTTGAAATATATTTAGTTTACAAGGAAAATCATAAAGCATCAAACTATGCAAGAAATTGATAAAATACAGATAAAATACAAGAAAAATACATAATGGGCATTGTTGTTAAATTACACGATTGCAGGAGAGGAGCTCTTCAATTTTGGAACCTTAAAATTAGCAGAGAACAACCTTGGGCTGTCTACTGGTGAAACAGTCCTTGTTTGTCGTCCTCTTGAACATTGCCGAATTCCCTGGTGATAATTCTAGTCTTGTTAGGCTGGCCTCTAATGAAAAGAGAATTGTCATCTACGTCTAAAATTGGATTAAAGGAAATTGAATACACTAACATAATAACCAGAATCCACCTCCATAATATAACATTAAAACGATTGAATTAATGTGCTAGCATTCACAATCTGGAATGAACTACATGGAAGAAAATTGCAAATGGTACATAAATGCAAGCATCTAGCAACCTGATTGGAAGAACATATTGTCAAAAAGAATATTTGCAAGTCAATTTAATTGAAGATGGTAGATTTGAATCTTGACTGAGGCATACATCATGATGAGGCACAAGCATAGCATTAAGGTTTTCTGGTAATATAGTCATATAGAAAAGAAACTGATAAAAAAGTGACAAAAGGCTAAATAATGAGAACTTGTGCAGCCCAAACACGATGAGAGCACAGAATTACAACAAATTGGAATAATTAATGTTTTTGTGACAAGTGCACGGTTCAGCTGCATCATTAAGATAAGGTACCAATAACCTTAGCATCTGTCTATGGAGCTTCATTAGGAGAATTTATTCCTCATAAACTTAAAAACCATAACTAACATAGGACAATGTGATCCTATTGTACCTTCTGCATGAACATGATGCTCTCTGACTAGAAAAAACACAAATTAGAGCTAGTCTCCAAGCATACCAAAAAAAAAAAAAAAATCTCAGAACAGACTTGCTTCCACATATTTCAAACATGACCTAGTTAGACAGAGGCTTCCTTAACACCAACTTTAAGTTCTGAATACTTTCTGCAACCTGATTTGTTAGGTGCAGTAAATGCAAATACTGATGACAGCAACCACAAAGGATCTTTCCCAATAGATTCAGGTTTGAATCTGTAAATGTCTGCCATTTGGGAGGCATGCTCGACCATGGTTGTTTGGGGACCCTTAACCACTGATCTGCTAGATAAGCATAAAGACTTGGTATCTGTTGATAGATGTGAAGTGAGTGAACTGTGGAAAGAGTGGAGTAAATTGACTCTTGATTACCAAAAAAGAAGGCCACCATCTTGCTAAACTGAGAGGGAAAAGAAAACCATAGGCTATTAGCCTAATCACACAAAATTAAAAAACAAAGTAATGAGCTGACACCACAGAAAGCTGTATATAAGTAGATCAACTAAAAGCACTTGAAAAAGGATGCAGGCACCAGAAGGAAGAAATTCCAAATGAAGGAACTTTTGCAAATATTCCATCTAATCTAATTGAAAGATATAAATTTTTCCTCAACAGCAAAAAAACGTGAACATTAAATACATTTAGGTCATAAAATCGATGATCTTGTGACAGTTAACAATACAGGAGATGGATGAGAGAAAGTTCTGATATGTGTAATGATACGAAAGATGGTCGAGTTGAAGATCTCATATGTATCTTCTTATTCCTTTTAATATTAATTACTCATGTTTCATATACTACTCTCTGAATTTTGTAATCTACATCTAAACTTATGAATTACTTGCATATATAATGAATCATCTTACAATTTTAACACCAAGAGCCTGCGCGGTCTCTTAGGCTAGATGTTCCATCTAGGTCCCCTATAGGAAGTAGTGCTTAAAACCACTTAGGCAAATTGAAAATATAAAAGCACGTTCCATACTTTGCATTAAGTAATTACATAGAAAACATTCATGCTGAAATAAGGAAAAAAGGTGGCATGGCAAGGATATAGAAAGATCAAAAAAAAGATCAACTATAAATTTCTAAACAACAGTATAAACTGTCCCCCCACAAACAATTTTCATAAACTAAAATGAGAAAAAATTCTCATGACATGGAAGCCAATATGCATAATATGATGTATTAAAAGTTACATGCTTCTAAGCATTAATAGCCTATTTAATTTTCTTAATATATGACTCATAAAGTCCTTGATACAAAATCTCTAAGTCCTAGGAATCATTTGATGACTCTGCAGAGACTGATTTAGAGAATATATTCATAACATTGATAAAATGATGCTGCAAGCACAAACAAGTCTTGGTTCTTTAATTCTGGGTCAAGTATAAATATAGATTAGAAGTGTATGCAAGAAAAGGAAGAGGATCCATTAATTCAAGAATATATGATAGGCACTGTTCAACGGTAACAGAAGTTTGATCTCACTATGAAGTATCAAGACAAGACCCCAAAACACTAAATATCAAGATCTTTCACTGATGAATTGTAAATTAATAAGCAAAAGAACTAGTCCCAAGAAATTAGGTGCTAGGCTCTCTATGCCCCTGTATCATTAAAAAAACAAGTCATGTTGCGACTAGGTATACCATTAATGGTGTGCATGGAAATGGTATAACTTTTACGCAAAACATGCCCCTGGAGAATATTATGAAACCCCAAAGCAACTTCGACATTTCTAACTACCATATTATGCCAAAGTTAGTCTCAAGATACAAAACGATTGCAAACTTCTGGTGTTTGTTAGACCATTGAGCACCATTAAACTTTTATCAGAATCTTGTTTGTACATTAATTTCTCTATTTAAGGATTGGCTAAAGCATATCCAAGGCTATGCATTATACTGGCAACATTGGCATATCTGCCAGAGGACCAATACTTTGCATTAACAAAATAGAACATCTAAGAGGATTGCCAACATGACAGAGTTTTAAAAAAGATGGCTAGATAAATACAGTCAAGTTCATATTATACGCATCATACAACAAGATACCAATTTTAAAATTATGTTTCAAATTTTAAAATGACCTAGATACAAAAGATGATATGACAAAAAGTCAAGTTCATTGGTGAATGTGATGAGCGATAGCAGGGACAAAAAAATCTAGTAAAGAAGCAAGGTCCAAGAATGGAGAAGATATGCCTTGGGTGAAAAACATCACGTAAGTTCTCTTTGCTTTCAGAAATCACAGGTGCTAATTCTCTATATGGATCTTGCTGTGGGTATTTATTGTCATAAAAAAATTGAATGAGTCATCATCATACAAAATTTGCAATCCAATGATTTATGAAAAGAAGTTCACGATAAAAAGTATGTTGATGTAGATTCAGTGAAAATAAGCTGGACTAGATAGAGAACATGGCCTGTGCATAGCCATAAAAGGAAAAGTTATATTGCACTGACCGCTCTTGAGCATTGAATACTCATCCAGTAACTGTTTTAACTTCATGTCAAAAGTAAGCAATCATGCCTAGATACTATTAAAAAGTTGTCAGCAGGCTAACATAATTCCATGGATAGAAGTAGACTAATGAGCCAGCATCCTTTAGGGAACCAATTATGTAAATTTACCATGCCAGTTTTTCCTTATGAAGTGGAACAGAGCATGGCTTCTGCGGCTTATATAAGACAACTGATTTGGTGGATTGAAATGCCATCGGTACCTACTGGCTTTAGCAAAACCAGGGACAGTTATACAAACATCAAACTCTGTGATGTGGCTTACAATTACAGTGTCACTTACTATGAATTTTATATTTAATGAGATCCATAACATGTATAATCTGGCAAGCATTCCATCCTTAAGATAGGAACATCAGCTACTCAGTAAAAGTTAGAAACTGGTAAAATAACATCATGAAAAATGAAAATGGACATCATGCTATCAGAAGACTCAATCTACACAGAATATTAGAACCATGATAAGGAAGATCACTTGCAAAGCATGAAATTAAAGAATCAGCATCAGAAAGAAACAATTTAACTTACCCAATCACCCACATAAGAAAGTGCAAACAGGTATATATGTGCGCACAAACACGTGACACATGCACACACAAAAGTGAGAAAGAAAAAGGAGCAACTGAAGTAACTAGCTAGTGTGTTACACTTACATTAACTGAACTAGCGACCTGTGATCCAGAAGAATCTTCATTAGTACGTCTTCGCTTTTGACTTGCATGACCTCTTGCACTTTCCAAGTTACGTTTCCGAGAACTCCTCCTCAGACAACTCCTTACTGGTGTAACTGATGCATTTCTTGAGTTTCTCTGAGTATTCATATCCTTAAAAAATCTAGATTTCCTGTTAGTGCTTTTGGTGGCATCCATCTCAATCTTTGCAAGGTCACTTCTTAACTTTGTAATTGTTTCATCCTTCTCTTTGGCCAAAATTTGCAGCTGCTCCATATCATGCTGAAGCTGTTCTAGCTTTGCATTAGCCTGTTCAGCTTCTTGTGTTTGCCTTCTTAGACCCAGTTCAAGCCTAGCCCGCTCATCCTCCAATCTAGCAATAGTCCCATCCTTCTCATTGTCTGATGACTGCAACCTCGCCAAATCATGAAGAAGCTTCTCCATGGCTTCATTAGCCTGTTGAATTTCTGTCCTTTTGATCTTAAGGAGACCAGCGTAGTCACTCTCCATATTCTTCAACTGGTTCCACACAAAATCCTTCTCTGCTAACAAGGCAGAGACCTCTGCCTCTTTCTTTGAGCTAAGCCTCTTGTAAGCATGTTTTAGCTTCCGTAGTTCACCTTCTAAAACAGTGGTAGACCGCTGCTCTTCCTTGGCATTTTCCCTGGTCTTTGTGTCACTAACTCCAGTCCCTCCATTATCAATTTCTCTGCTTCTCAGCTTTTCCTATCAAACAGATGACCCGGTGGTGGAAGAAACAAGTACTACTATTTGAATTGGACCGAAAAGCACTTTGGCATGACAAATTGAAGAAAGAGGATGTGAAGTTGTAAGAATACCTTCAGCTCTGAGATTTCGGCACCCAGAGTCTCCACACAAGCGCGGAAGTCCTCCAAATCACTTTCGGCAAGTTCTGCTCCATTTAACATAACTTAGAACAAAAAACAGTAAAAAACAAAGCAGAATAATCATAAAAAAAAAGTGTGAGTTGTATTTGCAATTCAAGAAAATTAAATCCATACATAAGAACAAATTGATAATTTCGCCCCTTCTTGCTTGAGAAGAATCATACCAGTTCGCTCATTACCCACAAAGAGGCTCATTAGAACGCAAAAAAAAATTAAAAATTGAAAAATTATGTCAAAAAGACGGCAGAAAACAAAAGCACGTCAATGTTTAAAAGAGGGAAAAGGGGGGAAAAGAAAACAAGAAGAAGAAGGAAGGGAATCCAACCATATTGCTTCTTGGAGCACAAAGCCTCCCTCTCCTTCATCCCGACCATGAGATCCAACTTGGCCGCCTGGACGCGACGACCCTTCCTCTCCTCCTTCTTCATCTGTGAACCCAAAAAAATAGAACATTTTTTTAAAGGAACCCTGGAAAGGTCGCAGTTAGGACTAGGGTTAGGGTTTGCATCCCAAATTATTTTGTACCTGGACGATGTGGGATTCGAGAATGCGGGTCTTGGAGGCCCAGCGGTCGTTCTGTATGTGGATGTAGCGCTCCAAGAACTTGCGGTCATCAGCTAGGGTTTCGATCTGCGACTGCTGGGACTGCAGCATCTCCACCAGGGTCCCAAAGATCCGCTGCCACTGGCGGCGGTCGGAGGACGACGGCGGCGAGCTCTCGTGGCCGCCCATCGATTCGCACAGCCCAGGAGGGAGAGATTTCGAGCAAGCGAGAGCGAGCGAGCGAGCGCGAGAGAGAGAGAGAGAGGTGGGGAAGGCGCAAGGGGTAAAAGATGACCGTTGCCCTAATACACGAGTTTCTTTCCGATTTGAAAGCGTTTCAGATAGGGCGCATCCGACTCGTAGTGGAGCCGTTGGGAGTAATTACAAATAGTACAACTCAAGAAAAGACTTGAAGGAGTCGATTTTTTTTTTTTTTTTGGTACAGAATTGAGTCGATATTTTTTATTTTTTTTTTTGCTTGGTGCTGTGTTCACCCAGATAGCAGGTCTCACTGGGCCTCCCTTCCACCAGAGAATGTTCGATGTAGGTAGAAATTTTATTCATACACTCTCCGACCTATGAGTCACCTCACGTGTGAGCATGTCACCCCAATGTCATCTCAGTGACAGCTGGACCAGATAGCACTTCCACCGTGTATGTCCAAACTGGAGCATCTAGTCCCCACATTTAATTGACGTCCGCGCGTTTCGAAGCTGGACCATACTGGTGGAAGCAAGATCCCGTTCTAACTGTGCTACCATCTTGATGAGTCGATATCTTCGATAGAGAGGTTTTGACAAATAATTTCTATATTAGTTTCGTAAACTCAGTTTGCCGAGTCTGGTTCAAATTTGTGCGAACCAAATTACTCCTTGCTCATATTGTTGCTGCTTTTGTATTTATGTTTATCTAAAATTTAGTGAAATACCAATGCAAATTGATGTTTTAAGATAGTATTTGGACAAAACTTCTAATATTCCCTACTTTTATTTTTTTTATTTTTTAAAAAATAATAGACATAGGATGCTAAGAGCTCTAAAGATTTTCACAAATAGTTAAAGAAAAGAGTTCCACCATGCATATTATTTAGTCTGTTTCATTTTTTTTTGGATTTTTAAAAATAAAAGTGGAACAAAAGAAATACCAAACAAGCCTTTAGTTTTTGGTTCAACCTACTATTTTACGAGCAACAAGTCTCAAAATATCTCATCACCAAAAAAAATGCCTTTTTTCAGACAAGAGCTATGTCTAATGTTTGTAGAAAAATGTGAATAATGTATCTCTAATAATTTAGGTCTAGTCTTTAATGACTCGAACAAGTTGACCAAGTCGACCCACCCAACTTGCCTCAGTAGTCATTATATGTTCGAGTAAAACATAAACACAAAATTGCCGAAAAACTATTCAACCTATTTGGCTTGGATTGTTCAATTGTTCAAATGGTTTGAGTCAAAACATGGTAGACTAATTCACATGGGATCATGAGTTCAAAGTATATAAATTCCTCTATTCCATTAGCTTTTTCCACCATAGTAAATAATTGGCATGAGCGAAGCCATGCTAGCCAAATATGCAGAATGGGAGGCACCAAGACAAGAAAATGGTGCAAATTGTAGTGGAGCAACTAGATATGATTTCCATTTTCCCCTTTCTCCTTCATTTTTATAGACTAGGGGTGCTACACAGGAGTCACCTTATTCTTCTTCAACTTCTAAAATGCACCAATTTTGATCTTCAACCAAGACCACAATAAAGGTCTTCTCTGGATGCAGGAAGAATTATCAATCTGATAAGATCTTCTTGACTAATATGGTGGTGGGGGTGGTTCAAAGAGCAAGGAGGGCGAGACGGTAGCTACTTTCTAATTTTTAAAAATAATATACACCACCTCTACAAAGAGATTCATTACTTACTAGCAAAAGGAAAAGATTGATTATTTCTTAAAAAAGAGTACTTGCTGCTTTTGTTATTAGATCTCTTTGAAACACCCAAATGCCATCATATTTTTAAAAAATTGAAACCTCGACCAAAAGTCCTTTTCAAATACATGCGATCTTTGGGATATCCAAACAAGTTCTAAATCCCTTCCAACTAAAACACATAATTCATTAACTAAGTAATTTGTTGACTAGATACTTAACTTGCTCATACCATGCACAATTATCTAATTAAATGTCTACATTCACAAGCACCTTCATGAGAAATTATACCATGGGATCTCATGCAAGGTAATGCATGCAAAACTTGACTTGCCATGTAGGTTAGATCATGCAAGCATATGAATCATGGTAAAATCTTAGCTACTTAATGAATAAACCACTTGACCTTGTTTTACCTTAACAAAATTGATCTGCCTCCCTTCCCTTTTCCTGGTAAAAGAAGGATTCAAACTCGTTTGGCAAGTTAAGCTTACACTTTCAGACACTTGACCCACTTTCATGGACCTGGTTGGGGCCACCCCAAATGGCCAACGGTCAAGAAGCTTTTATTTGAGCACTGATATTCCAAGATGGCACATCTGTAATTATATTCTTAACCGAGGGCTTTGCAACTATATATATAGCGCCTGGCTCTTCCTCCGGTTCTCACTCCGTATGGAGAGATCAATCGTCCGCGCGCCGATTCTCATCTTCCAAGATCGACGGGGGTTTCGTTCTCCGCCTCCTTCGAAGCGAGCGAGTGCGGAAGAAGGGAAGTATTTGATTGGGATTCCTGTCGGCAATGGTGACGCCGCCCTTGGTTCTCGCTGCCTTGGCCGCTGTTCCACGACCGAGGGAGAGCTCTGTTTTCCTGCCTCTCTCTCCGTTGATTCCTCGGAGATTTGGTTTCGGTTAGAGCCTTCCGCGTCGATTCCCCCAGCCTCTGCCTCTATCGTTCTCGGGGTTGATGGCGATGACTGTTACCTCCATCTGGTGAATCAGCCTCTGCCTCTATTGTTCTGGTATATGGTCCATGATTTAGGGTTTATAGGGTTTTTTCTATCACGTATTTTCTTGATCCTGATTCCTTGATGTTTTAGTTTGATATCTTGAATGCTTCATTTGTTTTTTTGGAAGGCTTTATTTGAGAATTTCCGGTTTTGGACTGCTTGAACAGTTCTTTTCATCAGTCTCATATGGTAAGTGAGTTTGCTTCACGGGTTACTCTTTGGATGCCTGTTATAGCTGCCTGTTAATAAGTTGCGTCCAAGAAGAGCTCACATAGACGTTTGATCCTCGTACACGGGTTTGCAGGGCTATCTTGCAATGATCCGAAATTAAGAAAAGGTGAAATAGACAGATTAGTACTTTTATCTGCTAGTATGTTTTGCAGGCTATCTATAATCTATGCAAGAGATGCAATCACCGTGAGCCAAAACTGGCTTAGGTAAGAGGTTTTTAATCTTCTTGCAAGCTTTTTCGGGCCGTCTGTTGACGAGCTGCAAACTAGGAAAAGTGAGATAGAATCTTGTTTAGGAGTTAAATTTTCTTGCACAACTTGCAGGCATAATTGTTGATAAGTTGCAAGTGAGAAGTGGTTCACAACTTGTGGAGATCACTGCTGTTTGAATTAGTGCCAACAAATTTTGATATCTGTGAGGGTGAGCCTTGGCGCAACAGGAAGGTTGCTCCATTGTGATCTAGAGGTAATAGGTTTGGAACATAGAATCAACCTCTCCACATGTAGGGTTAAGGCTGCATATACATCTGACCCTTTCTAGATCCTAAAATAGCAAGAGGCTCATGTGCTATTTGCCTTTTAAATTTTGATCTCTCTCTCATATATACTCTCCAATTCCATTAATTCAACTCTTAGAGTCAATTTAATAATGCAAGTTAACAGATTACGCCATTCAAGTGTTCTTAGAGTATGCCAAACCGATACCGAAAGCCGTATTGGACGGCGACTGGACCGGTTCAGCTCGTTCGGTACCGTCTCGGTACCGGGCCCGTACCGGGAGAGCCCAGCTAGAGCTGGGGAAGGAGAAGAAAAACAACGAGCGAGCGGGAAAGGGAGGGAGAAGGAGAGCCGCGGACTCCCGCAGAGGGCTGCGGGGGGGGGGGGGGGGGGGGGGGGGGGGGTGTTTGGCGGAGGCGGAAGCCGCGGCCGCAGAAAAAAATTTGAGAATTTTTAAGTGAAGTCGGCAGAGGGTTTGCCGACTTCACTTAAAAATCTCGAAATTTAAAAAATTGAAAATTTTTAAGTGAAGTCGGCAAACCCTCTGCCGACTTCACTTAAACATCTCCAATTTTTTTTCTGCGGCCGCGTCCTCGGCCTCCGGCCCCCCCTTCCCCCTCCCCCCCTCCTTGCCCCGCCCTGCAGGCGTCTGCGGCAGCTGCTTCTCCCTCCCGCCCCCGCTCGCTCGTTGTTTCTCCCTTTCTTCCCCGACTCTGGCGCATACCGGTTTTCACGGCGGAATTGTACTGGTAGGCCACCGGACTAGTCCGGTAAGGGTTGAACCGGCCGGTACGTGTCGGTTCAGCATACCATGGATGTTCTATTTGAAGTTGGTAAATATATCAGGAGAAACTAGTCTTCTTTTGAGAACTATTCACCTTTTATTTTTCCTCCCTGATTTATTTTGTCATTTTATGAGCACTCAATATGAAGGGAGTTACAAAATTATATGTAGTGTTCCTTAAGTGTCCAGAAAATTTCTTTTTCTTCCTCCCAGGCTACTGTTTTTCTCTATTTAAGTGTCCAGAAGTCATTTTATGTCTAGGATTCATTAAATGCACAGGTTTGTAGCAGTGAAACTGATTTTATTTGAACAGAATATATATGATCTGGTAGCCTTTGTTCATTAATGTCTATCACTGAGGGTAGTAATACCTTGGAAGCTGGACTGTGAGTGGGGGCAGGAACAGAGTATGATGTTGGGATGTTAAATTTTATGCTGCTCACAGTTCACAGTGGCACACAGAACAGATTCTAGAGGGAGTGGGAGCATACCAAGGAAACCAGATTATGACCAGCAATTCGGGGTTCCTGCCTCTTAGGGAAGTATGACGAATTGATCAACGATCACTTTGTTTAAAATGATACTTTTGGTTGTGAGAGTTTCTATAATCTTTTTTTCTTCAGGCAAGGAATATCAGGATACCTTTAAGCACCAAAAAATACTGCAGAATATCCTAGAACCTGATACTGCCATTGATTATGTTATGAAAACATTATCTTACCTGCAATTCCATGCAAAAACATTCCATGTAACTGGTCTTCATATTCTCAAATTTCATAGTTTGCCTGCAGTTAGACAACAAATTTCAAAGTCAGCAATTTCTTTTGTTTTCAAGTAGGAACTTTCTGGATTAACTTGAATATCATGATGCATCTATTATGGACTTTTAACTCCTTTTTTTAAAAAATATTTATTGTTTCTGAATTTTTTTATTTTTAATTCAATATTGCAATTGTCATTGTTGAATTTTGCATGTCTTCATAGGGTTTCTTGGCATGTGTCAGCATACTAGTTTCAACTCTATATTTGGTATATATGCAGGACCCGGCAATCTTTCAGCTGTAGTTTTACTTGTGCTGCTTGCATATTATTTCCACCTCAGCATAAATGGAGCTGCTGTAACTACTATTGCACCCTAGTGTGTGCCTACATTCCGTTAAACTTAGTTCATTCTTCCACCAGCACTCAAGGAACTAACATAATAATTAATAATTGAGTACACTGATAATTGAGTACACTGGCACACTGTTAGGGTGACAAAAATGATAGAAGTAGTTGTGCTTTAGTTTGGATGCCTTTAATTATATGTCTGCCTTTTAGTTTCATCCAGATTTCATGGCTGTGGTTCACTGCACTGCTTACTATGTCCTAACTATGAAGTGGAGTCAGACTTCTCTACATTATCTACTCGGCAAAGGATGAAGTAGTATTGAGTCATGACCTTACAATTGACTTCTTGCAGATTGAGTTATCACTTGATATTCAGATATCAAATGATAAATAACTTTCTTTGGCGGACATCAACTCATGCAGGAGCGTCCCAAGGAGCAAAAATGTTCCGTTTATCTCTGTGGTAAGGAGTCCATTGTGCTCCATTTGCTTCATTGGTTGTTATCTGTCCGTCTGATTTGATCGAAAACTTTGAGAGACTAGAACCTTGGTAATGACTGCTTCTTGAACTTTTGATTGGAATTCACTATTGACCTATAGCAAGAGTAGGATAGGGTGGATTATCGTGCTGCATGCACCCATTATAAGTGTCAAAAGGGAGGAATTCTACAATTTTTGTATAGTTGTTTGAGTACTGTTGCTTTCTTGTGTAGCTATCAGCAGGCACTCTTAATATGATCAGTAGGCAAGTTTTTGTTTAGAATGGAGTGCTATTGGTGTTTCGATTCTTCTTAGGGGTGCAAACAAGCTGAGTCGATATCAGGCTCTGCTCATCTTGGCTCGATATATTTGAAGAGCTGCTCGAGCTTGGCTCAAACTCTAAGAGAACTTTGGATAAAGTGCTCAAGTTTGGCTCAGCTAAGCTCTGAGATGAGCTTTAATCGAACCGAGCTGAGCCTTCTCACTGTTTTCCAATAGACTGCTGTTTGTTTATAGAGCTGAGCTCCAAAAAATGTTTGAAATATGGAGCTGAGCCCAAGTTACTCATGAACAGCTTGGTTCGTTTGCAGCTTTGATTCTTGCAACTCATTTTTGCTTACTTTCTCCTGTAGCTTTATTTAGGGTTGCATGTCTTCATTCGGTATGCTCTGGGCCTAAATCTCTCGCATGTTCCTGCTCTGTGACTTATAGATGATAATGAACTTTTGTTTTGTTACTTTTTTTTATTGCCTTCATCTCAACAAACTTTGCTTAAGATATCCTTTGCAATCAAGTAATTCTAAATTATGTTTGAAAAAATGGAATTGTGCTTCTGCATAAGAGAACAAATTTTTATTTTAATGGACGTTGTATTGAGTATTTCTTCCAAGAATACTTTATAGAACCCATAATAATTCAATTAAAATGTGGTGCAATGGTGGCATGGAGTTTTCGCCATACCATTACACTCTTAATCTTGACGTGCAGGTAGGAAATATCGGCAAGGGAATGGTGGACCTACTTATATGAGCATTCTCAGCTTTGTTTTCTGATTTTATTTTGACCTACAGAAATATGCTTTTATATTTTGGTAGCATGAATTAACACCATTATGAACAAAAAATTCGTTATGTCTTGTTTAAATTTGAATTTTCCTTTTCTCTAGTTGTTTAGTATTATAATTTATATCTCCGGCATACTTCTGAATATCTCAGCTATTTTATTCTCATGATAAAGAATTTCTGAATCTCCATAGTGTGCCTTCTTATGTTGGTGATCACAAAATTCATAAATGATGCACATTGGAGAAAATGCATTGAGGAGGCACCATTCAATGAGTAGGTCTGTCCATGCCTTAAAAGCATCCACAAAACTGGACAAACATTTCAGTTTAGTATGGTTGTTAGTCATATATAGGAAAATTCTTTTTAAGGCCAGTAGCCCTGTGAATAAGATAAGCTTTTTGATTCAAAAGTATAATGGATTTAAAAATTGTGAGTCAAAGAGGACACTTGACTAAAACCAAACCTGCAATTACCTATTGGACATTTTAAATTAGTCTAGCCTTCTATGTCGAGGATTTTGCTGCAATATATAACTTTATAACTCATTTCTTTGGGTTGAATCATCAGTCATGTGTTTTTTCAGGTCTCTGTTGTCTAATTTGGGTGGCTGGATGATAGCTTTAATTAAGAATAGTTTCTTTCTGCATATAGTTGGTATTTAGAATCCTTTTATTGGTTTCCTTTGTCCCAACAGTTCTATTTTTTTCCCTTTCTCTTATGTAGCATGTCTATAAAAATGGTGCAGGTTTCACGCATACATCAATAGCTAAAATGTTGCTTCTTCATTCGGCGACCAATATACAGAACCATTTGAGGGTCAACTATTTGTCGCTTACCATATGAAATATAGGAATAGATTTAACGAATGGTCCCTCCTTAATTTATTACTTGCATAAGGTTTTAAAATTTCGTATTTCTGAATAGTAACCAAAAGCCCTTTCAAGATTATTATATAAAATCGAGAAATAAAATTTAATGATTGACTGCCATGGTTTGGTTAAATATATAGAGACCTAAAAGGTTACTTGCTTCTATCTCTCTTTGTTCTGAAATAACTTTCTGCACCATGTAATGAGGAGTAATTTATTCGGGTTAAATGAAAAGAACAACTTTATTTATTTTGTAAAATGCCAAGTTTTCCTCAAGATAAATTGACTAATTTTTTAATGTTTAGCAGATTAAGGTGAAATAGGTAGAGCGAAGGGCATTTATTCTACATGTCTTCAACCTGCAACCAACTACAGCCTCATAGGTGTTTTGAGAAGTTTAATTTCCTTGAGATATAGAGATATGTAACTAAAAGTTGTATAATTTGACCTTTGCGTACAAGTCTAGTGAATTCCTAACGCGACTCAAGTCACTTTGGACAAGGGGTGTGACACTCGTATGGTGCTAGTCGTCTACGAGAGTCAGGTGGTATCCACGCGTGCGAATTCTAACTCCTCGGGCATGGCTTTGATTTAATAGCATGTTGCGGAGAATTCTTTTATTAAACCAGTGTAATCTGAAAAAGTTATTGTCTTGATCACGAAACAACAAATAGTGTTTCCCATGACAAATCACCTGACACGTAATGCTGGTCCCTTTTTTCTCCGGTGGCGTTTGATTTGGGACGCCGAAGTCGAACCCTAACCTCACCTCGTCCGGCTTCGTCTATTCCCCGTCTCTCACTAGAACCCCCATCAGCCGCTACTGGGAGGCGGTTCCCATTTTTTTTCTTTCGCCTCCGCCATGGACGTCGCCGCGCTCGCCGAGGAAAAGGCAGCGAAGCCGGACGAGGGCCGCAGCGCTCCACTGGAAGGCCCTCCTCCTCCTCCACCGAAGCCTGACGGCGCCCACCCGAGGCCGGAGGATCTGGTGGCCAAAGCGATAGCGCCGGTGAAGGTTGAGTACCTCCGCGCCCCGCCCTCCAGGTCCCGCTCGACCCCCGAGGCAGGCGATGCAGCCGATGACGACGTCAACAAGAAGAAGAACGCTCCTTCGAACGTCGTCAAAGAGAAAAAGTCCAGGCGCCAGCTCAAGAGAGAGCGGCAACAGGTGCGCACTTTGTGATCGATTTCCGATACCCTACCGAAAAATTAACCTCTTTTCTGCTTTGCCTTGGTTTCATGTTGTTCAAGTTCAAATCTTGTTATGGCTTCGGTTTGTTCCTTGGTGCTTTGAACTTCTATGAGCATAACAAAAAAAGTGATTTTTAAGGAAAGAGATGGCTTGGATAATTAAGATGATTTTCGAGACTTGACGCCTAGAGTGTAACGGGGGTAAGCTTTAGTATATAAGATGACAAATACCTGTCATTTATAGGTATGCTTAGTCTACTGCCTTCTGTCTTTAATCTGTTCGAGGCATTTCTTGACCGTTTTTGGAAGATAAGTCCAAGGCCGATAATTTTCTAGGTTTGAGATTTTTTTGTATGAACTTTTATGGATGCTGGAAATAAGCCTGATAAAATTGCAGTCATCTTAGAAAAGTTTTTAAAATTGTCGCTGTGTGAGCGAAACTTGGGATTGTTTTGTTTTTGTCAAAGTTCCAAGGTGTTATATGCTTTGGAAGTGTTATGTCACCATTAGGAAATAGCAAGAAAGTCTGGCTATTATTTTTTTGAAAAAAGAAACTTAGGCACTATATTCCAAGTGTTTCCTTTCCTGGTGGTTGTCTATTTAAAGAGTGCTCATATTTGAAGTTTGCTTTTCTAACTTTAAGTGTGCGACCTATCTTTTCTTCTGTCAGCTTTTATCAAATTTTTGGCCCATTTTCCTTCTTCTTATACATCATCTATGGCAAGCTTTGATCTTAAGATAGCGTAATCTTAATTCTTAAATTAGTTATAGACAAGTTAAACATGCGTACATAAAAACATGTCTAAAAATATTGTGAGAAACTTTCCTCTTTCCTAAATCTTCACGAAAACATTTGATAGAACTACAATAATAGTTTCTGGAAGATGGGGATTGTTATGTTTCTTTTTCAGTGAAAATTGTATCTATTTCTTATATTTCTGGTTTCAGTAAAACATGATGAACCTTTACCTCCAAGTTTTGCCAGAAACTTGGGGATGCACCACCAGAGACTCAATCCTGGAAAGTCCTCCAAGGAGAGAAAAAGGTGTGACTATTGGGGCATCACCCATTTCACCACAGAAACAACTCATGCCATTACATGAAATTATTGAAAACAGATGGATCATTCTAAATCAAATTACATTTCTAGTTTGGATGCATTTAATGATTTTTATGAGCACTGAGGTAGTTGTTTTGTTATATATGCATGTAAAATGCTCCGTAATTTGTCATAGCATTGCGTCTTCCCCACTTTTCCAATCATGCTCGCAGTCAAACTGAGTCATCTAATGTTGAAAAGATATCAGATCATTTCTTAATTTTGCTTGTCTTGTTTAATTTTTATAAACAACATAAAATTCAGGTCTTTAAAATCTAGGTATTTTATATCCAATAATTTCAGTATTCTTCCATTCACATTTTCCTCTCTCTCTCTCTCTCTCTGGTGTGTGTATGTGTATGTGCATCCACATGTGGAATATCACTCGCTTTCTTTTGTCATTGCAATGTTTATGTGCCCTTCAATCCAAACTAAACCCTGATCTTGTGCCCATCAGGCTGTGATGGTTTTTCATAGCTTTGATTTTTATATACACATACCATGTAAGTGATTATCACAAAAGGGGTTGCGTATCTAAATTTACATTTCTTTTGTTTCCATACTAATAAGTTAAATTTTGATTTTGATGTTTTTTACATTAGCCAGGAACAAAAGTCTGCACTGCATATTTGTCCGGAAGTAGCAAAAAGTGGAAATGTTGATGCATGTCGTTACAATAATAATTGCCGTTTCAGTCATGATTTGGATGGATTCTTTGCTCAGGTGCGGTGCTTAAATCCTTGCTTTTTTCATATTGTATTCTGACTAGATCTTCTCGTGAGGTTATGGCACAATTATGCATCAGTTATTGTTACTTAATATATCATCTTTACATGCAGAAACCAGCTGACCTAGAGGGGAGTTGTCCATTCCTCAGTGTTGGAGAGCCATGTCCTTATGGAATAACCTGTCGTTTTTCAGGCACACACAACAAACCTGTAGAATCCCAGAATCCTCCTGAGAAAAGCTTTGAAATCAATAGTCTAAAAAAAGATTTGCAGAAGCTTTTGTGGAAGAATAAAGTTAGTTTTCCAAAGGCGAATGCCCAGCTCAAACTTCTTGGCTTAGCGGTAAGATTTTGTCATCCTACAGTATACACTTATATTTTACTCTATTGTTTATTTTATCTTCCTGAAACCCATTTCTCTAATATATTCAAATTAAACTTTAAACTATTTATTTATATTACGCACTTGTTTTACCCCACTGTTATCTCTCTATTCCTTTTGGTGGACATCTAATATGGCTCATTATGTTAAAGGTTATCATTCTTATATTAATTTAAGTTGCCCTGGAAAGCAAGGAATATAACAATGTATTTAGATGATTCTTCCATTTCATATATGGTTTCTTGTATGTAACAGTAAGTTTGAGGACATTGGTTCTAGTTTTTAACCAACTTCATTCTTCTTCAGCTGCCTACATTACTTTATCTGCCTTCAAGTTTTATTGATTTTTGTTTCAGAAATGCGACTGTCCTTTCTGTTCCTAAAATATTCTTCTGAAAAGAATGTATAAATTGCTAGTCTTTCCTGTCCTCACTATTACCAATTCCACTTTGCAGGGGGGTAACAAAACAAAGGCAATGCCAGATGTCAATCAGGTGGAAATCCATTCAGAGTCTCTAAATGGGCCGGATAATCTTCACTTGGATGATGACAATGGGGTTCTTTGCAGCTCAGCCAATGAAGCAGAGCCTGCTCTAATAACATGCACAGAAAAGGACTGTTTAGAGGATGCATCTGTCATTGACCCCTCAAGACCTTTGAAGAAGGCAAAGAGTTCAGTTGATGAGGGACGCTGCTTAGCTGATAACAATAGTGGTTAGGTTTCATACTAGAGGTTTTAATGCTATTTAATGAAAGTTTTGTGTGGCTTTGTTGCAATGTATTTTCTGTAGCTAGATCGCTCTGTTGCTGACTCCAATAAGTGAAATCTGGACAGGCACATATCACATGGACAAAGATTTTAAAGGAATTAATGCACAAAATGGACCACAAGAGATCTCAACTGATAGCTTATGTTCATCTAAAGTTGATTTAAGTTTGAAACCGCATCCACGGGAAAGGAAGCTTATTGATTTCAGAGGAAAGCTGTACCTGGCTCCCTTGACTACAGTTGGGAATCTTCCTTTTAGAAGGATTTGCAAAGCCTTAGGTGCTGATATTACTTGTGGAGAAATGGCTATGTGTACTAATCTTTTGCAGGTTTGCCTTCTAACTTTGAGCTCTCACATTTCATGTGCAGTTTGGAAGAATTTAACAGAATGAAAAAAGAGACTTGCGACATTGCACTTTCTCAACAAAAGATTTAAAAAAGGAGTTTCATGTGCCATTACCATGGACATTGCCAGGCTGTTGAACTTCGGAATTCAGTTAGATTTTAACACAGTCATAACAATCGAATTTGTTTTACTTCAATAAAATAAATGCATATTGTATATGTGTTTCAAATTTGGAAAGGCAGTAAATGTTGAGATTTGAAGAAAAAGATATAAACTAATCTAGAAAAGAAGTTTAAGAAAACTATAAATCTAAAATGGTCAAATATAAGAATGATTTATGTTCTGTATTAAATCATTATAAAATCATGAATAACAAATCAAATGGAAAAACATTGAGTAAATGTAATATTTGGAAAGACTAGAAGATTAATGTTTTCTATGTAACACCTCTAAATGTTGCTGGTGGATATGATCTCAAGAATGTAGCCACAAGTTGATGGCTTACAATTAATTTTATATGAAGGAATATGAGCCAGGGTGCCTGTTATGGTTAATTTGTTTGAGATATTTCTAAAAAATATGTTGTTTCTATGACTGTGAATATATGAAAACAAAATAAATTGTCTTATCTGCAATGTTCTAATGGATTTAGGGACATGCTTCAGAATGGGCATTGCTGAGGCGACATTCATCAGAGGATGTATTTGGTGTACAAATATGTGGGGCTTATCCTGATACCATAGCACGTGCTGTTGAGCTTATAGATCGTGAATGTTTAGTTGATTTTATTGACATTAACATGGGGTGCCCAATTGACATTGTGGTTAACAAGGGGGCTGGATCTTGTCTGCTTACAAAACCCATGAGGATGAAGAGCGTTATTCAAGCAGCTTCTTGTACCATCAACATACCATTAACTATTAAGGTAGGTCAACTTTCTGGTGACACTAGTCTTGTTATGTCATTCTGCTTATCCAGTTCCATCAATAAATTAGTAAATTAAGGTTTTGAAGGAATTGTCAAGAATTCCATCTGAGATACTCTTAAGGCATTTCATTTTGAGATAGCTGTTTTATTTTCTCTTTCTCCTTTTAGAATGATTTCATAATAGAATCAAGTATTTCTCTGCTCTTGACTCTTTGCTCTTTTTAATAGGTGCGTACAGGTTATTTCGAAGGGAGAAATCGCATTGATTCTCTAATCTCAGATATTAGCGACTGGGGAGCCAGTGCATTGACCATCCATGGCCGATCACGACAGCAACGCTATAGCAAGCTTGCTGATTGGGATTATATCTACCAATGTGCAAGAAAAGCCCCTGACGCTTTGCAAGTTCTAGGAAATGGTGATATCTTCTCATATTTGGACTGGAACAAGCACTCTGCTGATTGCCCTGAGCTTTCTAGTTGCATGATCGCTCGAGGTGCCTTAATAAAGGTTTGTCTCCCATCTGGTTCTCTCCTTCATAAATTGTTGAAATCCGTTATCTTAGTATCTATTGGTATATCAGCAGAACTCCTTTAATACTCTTAATCCTCACCATGTTCAATATGTATTTGCCTTTGATTTAGAGATCTTTGTTTCGCAGCCTTGGTTACTTACTGAAATCAAGGAACAAAGACATTGGGACATTAGCTCTGAGGAGCGATTCAATATTCTCAAAGATTTTGTACGTTTTGGCCTAGAACACTGGGGTTCTGATATGAAAGGTATGCTCTATCAACCCATTACAAGAACTTATATCTATGTCCAACTATATCATATCTAATGAGCAGATTCCGAAAACCTACAATATTCTGTTGTCTTTGTAACTATACGCATGTTATTTGATGTGTTACATCATCCTGGATTTGTGCATACTGATTAAACATAGTATGAGTTTTGCTGTTAGTATGGAGCTGAAATAGAGTTTCATAAGACAAGAGATACAAGACAGTTAGAACATGGTGATATGTTGAATTGGTTTACCTTCATGGTTTATGTATAATAAAAGAAGATCATTGTAACATCAATGTGGGGTAGTGCAATAACATGCCTAACTCCAGATATTAATTAATGCTGGGATCAAATCTAAAATTTATTCCTCAAAGTGATGCTTTTATGTGGACTTATTTTCCTATTACCTATTTCTGCTGACAACTTTGGGAGTCGGAGAAAAGATGGACAGGGGAAGGCATTTGCATGGGAATCCAAAATGGCATCGGTCTCCTTAGTTTTAGGTTTAAGATGCTAAAGAGAAACTTTTCTTCAAAAAAAAAGATGTTAAAGAGGAATGAAATGACTAGAACATGAACACAAAGTGAAATCATTTGAAGCCACCCAAAAACACCAAATACCACGAAGGAATTGCAAGAGGGGGTGAAGAAGAATGAAAAGAGTATACAAACAATCCTTTAACAATAGTGAGTTGAATGTTTATAACGATAAGCACAGTTGGATATGAATCTGGGTGGTCGGTTGGTAGAGGGTAGAGAAGATTTTCCCTCAAGAGAGAAAATAGGGGTCATGAATTGCTTGTACAGTCAAGGGAGATCAAATTAGGCAATGAAGTTGGACAGAGATGCTTAAATGATGCCAATAAATTTTTAATGCTTCAGCTTTCCTCTATGAAAGCCGTGGAATTGCTGTTGTTCAATGTGGCGATATTTCTTGAATTGGGTACCAATAACATAATTCATACCACTTGCATCTTATTTTTGGTCCTCTTAAAACTTTATTGCAATCAAAAGCTTCTGATTTGGATTTCCTTTGTGAAAGTGGAACTGAGTAATTCTTCACCAAAAAAGATGAAAGAAAAAGGAAAAGGAAATGAATCGTAAATGCAAGAAAACAAGATCATACCTGGGAGAAGTTTTAAGTGCAGGCATGTCGTTTGAAATCAATATTTTTAGCTCAGGATATTCCTATTGAAAATTTGTGCTTGGAGACACTATTTATGATAACAGGCCTTGCATCAAGTCTGGAACACCAGATTTCTGTGATTTTTCACTCATTGGAGAGTTCTGCTCAAGATCTACAGGAGTTTTTTAGAAATTTCAATAGTTAATGTTATAGGTGTAGCTCTCCATTTTAGTTATAGCTCAGGGATGTGAGCCAAGAATAGGGAAAAGAAATTTATTGGATATAATATGTGCACACTCCCATTACATAAATATGGAGAGGAGGGTGTATGCGTGCATCCAAAGCAGAAAATTTTTGATTGTGTTTGTGTTTGTTTATTTTGGTCTACTTAAGACTTCGTGGATATTATCTCATTGGCATTTTGTTTACCATCTTTTCTTTTTTACTGAAGTTTCTATTTCAAGCCTAACTACAGCTACATAAGGGACCATCAACTGGTTGTTACCTATCTCTCCAAGTGAGAGGACTCAGGTTCAAACCTGACAGGTGGTGAATAACTACCATATTGTCAAAAAAATAAAAAGAAAGAAAAATATTAGCTACATAAGGGCCATTTAATTGATATTTGAGTGTCTGTTTTGGCCCTCCAGAAAATGATTTCTAGGTGCCTAGCCATGTTACTTCGAAATATTAGAAACACCAAAGGATTTGTTACACACACACACAAAAAAATCAAGCTGTATGTATTTGAATCTAAAAGGCTAGTTCAAAGTTCAAACCATGATGGAGATCCTGAATAAAAGAATTTAGTGGCATATCCTTTAAAGGATTTTCCACTGGATTCCCTTCATCTTGCTTTCCCCCACAGGTCAATTCTCCGAATCCATCAATCGTTTCCCCCTTTTCCAGTATTCCACTTGGAAATCCATATGCCTTCTCGTTGCCAAAGCATTAAATTTCCATTAGGAATGTAAAATCAAACTGGGGGAGCTTCATTTCTAGCTATCTATGGTGATATTTGCAATCTGTATTAATAGCTAGGTGTTGCACATAAGTGGTTTAGCTAAGGTTTGTAGTACGTCCACCGGCATCCAAGTAGTACAGTGTTGGTACAGTCCAATTCTTGGTACCGACACTTAGTACATGGGGTGTACTGCATGTCAGTTCACTACTGGTATGAGTTGGTATGCCTGCTATGGTCCGATATGGTTTAGTATTGTGAACCATGGATTCAACTATGCATGGCACATGTTGCCCTTTTCAAACATTGAAGAGGGCAATTCAAGTGTTTGGCTTGATATTTTGTGTTCCTCTGCTCTAGTCTCAACAAGTATTCGCATGGCTAACTAGAAAACATTCTAATCTCTCTATGAAAACATTAAGTTTAGAAGCATATTTCTTTAGGCGTTCAGGGCAAGGAACATCCATATAAAACCAACAGGCTAAAATCTGTCCATGATCTTTACCGTAATCATCTTAAACCGACATCATTAAGGATTCACAAACCAGTTACAGTTCAATTTTTTGAAACCAAGCTTTTGCATTACCAAGATGAGGGTCCTAGTTTCTGCACAAAGTTTTCTGTTCTCACAGAACCTTCATTAGAAATAAGAGGTACATAGCCTGTAGAAACCAGTTACAAGCTCGTGTTGTACAATCATTGACATTCTTTGGAAGCTTTTGCATTACTAAGATGAGGGTCCTAGTTTCTGCACAAAGTTTTCTGATCTCGCAGAACCTTCATTAGAAATAAGAGGTACATAGCTTGTAGAAACCAATTATAAGCTTGTGTTGTACAACCATTGACATTCTTTGGAAACCCAATCACTCTCTAGCTGGTGCACTTAGAAGATTTTTTTATTTTACAGCAGAGAGCAAATTTGACTAGCTACAACCATCACTCATCCGTCTGAAACACTTAATCTAATTATTGTACTACTGTACCTTCAGTATCTTCAGAGTAGATATGTTAAAATAAAGCCTAGGAGAAAGCGTCTTACATTTTCAGTTTTGTAAGTATAGTATGATTGTATATTTGCACATGTTAATCATTTTCCCTGGTTTCTGCCTCCTTGCTCCATTGCATAAATTCACTTTCTGGTTCCTGCTCTTTCAAATATCATGTAGGAAGCTCCATTCAGCTAGTGTTTTGGCATTGCTATTATGAGTTATGCTTTTTCAACAGCCTTAGTGAAGCAGAAAAGATGTTAGAAGAAAAACCTCACCGTCTGCACAAGTATGGGAGGCTATGCCACCCTGAATTGTCGGTTCGAAGCGTACCGAGATGTAGCAGGGGCGGATTGGCACGGTTTCGCCCCTCGGTTCAAGAAACTGGCGAGGGAGGGGAGAGTGAACTTCGAAGCCCCCCCCCTCTCTCTCTCTCTCTCTCTCTCAGCCTCCGCCTCTCCCTCCCTCTCCCTCCTTTCCTCTCTCTTCCTCCCTCCCTCCCTCCCTCTCTCTTTTCCTATCTCCTCTCTCTCCTCCTCCCTTGTAGGTTCCCCTTTGTTGGTATGCACCAGAACATCATGGCATGGTATCTTACCATACCGTACTACCGATGTACTGGCATAGCTGCTGGTTCCAGTACTATGAATCTTGTCTGCAAGTGTTTGCAGCTTGACAAATTGGGATTGCTTGCTTATGTTTATTCTAAGTGCATGATCTATTTCTTCTTCTGTTGTACGACACACCTGGAGTGTAATCTATCTTTTTGGGGATAATCTGTTGAGATTTTTTATTGCACTCATTTTTTACCATTGCTATCAAAGGTGGTAATCCACTGTATTCTTGCTTTTGTTCGTCTCCTTTAAGCTGCTAATCTAGTTAGTACAGGTGTAGAGACAACTCGCCATTTTCTGTTAGAATGGCTGAGCTACACGTGCCGCTATATTCCAGTCGGTCTGTTGGATGTCATTCCGCAACGGGTAAATTGGAGACCCCCCTGCTATCATGGTCGCAATGATCTTGAGACCATGATGGCCTCTGATTCAGCTGCTGACTGGGTATATATTTTCTTGCCCATTTTTGATTTGCATGTACCTTATACATTTCTTGCTGATTGTTTCCTCTCGTCTTGGCTTCCTCAATAATGCAGATCCGTATCTCTGAAATGCTGCTTGGCAAGGTTCCAGAAGGCTTTACTTTTGCTCCGAAACATAAATCTAACGCTTATGATCGGGCAGAAAATGGCTAAGATATGAGAGTTGGATCCCTTGATTTCCTCTATACTTCTGCCAGCTTGAGAGAAGGCTTGCGTGGCCTAGCTAAGAGCCTTTGTTTTGGCATTACTAAAAGCAAACGTTCTTTGTTTTTTTTTTCTTTTTTGGTGAAAATTCCTCTTAGTTATATGCTATCATTGATACGGGACTTCGGAAGAATCAATATATGTCCACGACGATTTGAAATCATTGTTTTGCACGTACGGATAATTGCAAGCATGTGCAAAGCGGAAAAATATGCTACTGTATCTTTTTTGTTCTCTCTTTTCTTTTTTCAAGTGGTGGATAGACAGTACTTAATCATGAAATGAGTCATTTTATAGGTTGATTGCATGGCAGATATCCCTTTTTATTCTGTATTTCACAGGCTAATGGATGTAATGCTTGATCTACCTGAAAGAAAATGATAGTTCCTTCGTACAGCTATATAAAATTATGAAGAATGCCAGTGACATTCGAACTTTTTGCCAATCAACACTAATAAATTGGACTACGTAGCAGGTAGCTAATCTGATTCTTCATTTGTTCATTCGGGTTTGCTTATCGGATATTGAAGAAGAAAATCTGTTAAGTATGCTGTGGAATTGCCAAGAAGAGTTGTATCAATTAAGACCCAAGAAAGCACAAGCAGTTAATATGCGACTCTGGAGGTCTTAGATCCCATGCGCTAAGATTTCTGATTTGAAAAACAGGCCCCACTTCATTCTCTTGTCTAACGCGGTGCCTGAGTAGCTCAGCGCATGTTTTATATTGCTTTAAAAAATTGTAAAGAAACGCACTTTCCAAGAAAAAAATTATAAAAAAGTGCTTTTCCAAGATGAGAAGTTTTAAAAAAAATTACGGGAAGCGTAGGTGTGATAAAGTTGACACGTTCATGAGGTGCGCATGGGCTTGGAAGATTGAGTTTTGTGCTCGGAAGATACAAGAGCTTGTGGTTTAATTTCCAAATGACAAGATCTTTTTTACTTATTGCTGGTGATAGATGATCTTTGGCTACAGAGTAAGAGGAAGCCGTCAATTAGTGCTCCTGAACTAACCCAAACTATAAATGTATTCATGTCTATATAATGAAAACAATGTGCAACATGCAAAATACGTAGACTAGTGAGAGTAGGATTGATTTTTCTAATCTCGAGTACAATGAATGAGGAACTTTCCTTGGATAGGATTTATTTAGGATCCTCTCGAGTTCAGCTCTTGACTGGAGAGGATTTCAACTCTTTCTTTCGTAAGCTAGTACTTTAAGGGCTTGTTTAGATAATCTAGTTGGAATACCACTAGATTAATGAGATAGTAGCGTCAAACCACAGAGAGAGAGCGAGAGAGAGACGGAGGGGGGAGGAGAAAAGGATGAGGGGTCGGGGAGACCCAAGCAATGGAGAATAAATAAAGGCCCTGCCCGTAGAAATGGGCTGGCAGAAGTCCGGTTGTTCTGGAGCGGACTGGGTCCAATAAAACGTTCCAACCTCATGCTTCAACAGGATTATCAAAAACCGATCTCTCCCTCAGGGCCTCAGCAAGCCTGCGGAAACCGCCAGAGAAGCTCCCTCCCACCTTATCGGCAGCGGCGATGGTTGACGCTGCCACAACGGAGGATCCGCCACCGCCCCTGCAGCTGAGAAAAAGGAGAGCGAACATTATTAATCTGAAACACAAAAACTCAAGGCCCGACGTGGTCGACGTGTGGGATGCAACAGGAGCAAATCCAAAGCTACTAGTTTGTCTGGAATCATATAGGAATACTGTTCCTGTTCCAACGCACCCGTGTCAGAAGCGAAGCGAAAGTTCCTCCAGAAAAAGTCGTCCGCCCCAAGGCCTTTGTCACGCCCGGTGTGTTTTACAAGCTAGTTCCATCATTCTGGATGGGACTCGGCCACTGTCATCAGTTGGATCTGGAGAGGCCCAAGGGGCAATAGTTGCGTCCACCCTTTGCTCCGAGATATCCGGATAATAGTGAGGGATGGAGAGGCCTTTCAGGCCAAGTATGTGTTCCTTGAAGCTAATGAAGCTGCGGATTATTTGGCTGCTTATGTAGCCAGTCACTCCGATAGTACTTTATGGGCTGGTGATGGAAAGTTGCCCCTGACACTCCAAAGTATTTTATTTTTTGATTTTATTAGATGAATCCGTACTCATCAGGTATGATCCATCCGCCTTATGCACAAGAAAAAAAAGAGAAAAAAAGACGAGGTACCTTAATCTTCAACTTCCTGACTTCGTTGCTGCGACGAGAATAGATTAATAGAAGCAATGAGGCAAGCAAACATCGAGAAAGACAGCAAGAAGCTGAAACAGAAGCAGAGTTATGGTCCCCCGCCTTTTAATCCACATCTCGGTGTACCTCCAGTTGGTAAAACTGGGCAACCTTTCTATGGTGATGTTCTTGGGCTTCGACAAATGGAAAGAAATTAATTAAAAGGAGTTCGAGGGTGAACAAGAGATGGAGAGTGGACGTAGCTATCATACAACCACAGGAGTTAGAAGTCATGCACGATGTTTAAGAAAAGTGTTGAAACCCCAACCTTCGAAGCTGATCACTCAACAGCCCCGAAAAGCCAAAGCAACAACAGATACAGCTCCCAATTAGTTGTATAATTCTTTGTTCTCTATAATTGATATATATTCCCTATCCAAACTATCATCTAATGTTTTTAAAGAGTCCCAATTGAATAGGGCTGTCAACCGAACAAACTTAGCTCACATTCAGATCAAAATCTGGCTTGAGTTCAACTTGCTCATTTAACAAGCATGTCGAGTTAAAGCTAGGGTTAGCTTGCATGAAGTCTGGTTGATCAAGCTCAAAATATGAATACATAAATAATTTATATATAGTATATTACGTTGAGACTACTGTTATCAATATAAAATTAAAGCATAATAAAAACAGAATATATTTCAACTATAAAATTAGAATATAATAAAAAATCTAAACTATATAGATGAAAGTTTTGGAAGACTTCTAGCTCCAAGTAGATCTCTTCCCTGAACAGCCTTAGTTTGGCTTGGTATTAAATGAACTAAGCTTCCCTCAATTACACCCTGGT
The DNA here is from genome assembly GCF_009389715.1 of Phoenix dactylifera. Lineage (NCBI taxonomy): Eukaryota > Viridiplantae > Streptophyta > Magnoliopsida > Arecales > Arecaceae > Phoenix > Phoenix dactylifera. Next base: position 3,122,857 of record NC_052393.1, on the reverse strand, counting down.
TGAACAAAATCTACTAGCCTTTTTGTGAAGGAAATACCAAATCAAGCTACAAAGAACTGCTGTATGATCTCTATAATGTTTTCTGCAGTTATTTCTCAGAAAACAAAAAGGGCTTTAGGGAATTGCCATGATGCTGCTATCCTGAGATATGGTTTGCTAGGTTGTGAGTTCCAGTAGACTTGATTCTGCTAGCTCAACCTGCCCAAAAGGCAGTGTTAAGAAGAAAACCTGGGTGAGCTCTACCTTAACCTTGGAGCGACTTCAGTCATCTACTTGTGGGAAGAGACATGAGAATTGAAGTTCTCTCGAGATCTACCTCGTCCATGCGAACTTCTGCCAACCCCAATGAGAGAAGTGTACAATTCTTTGGCTATTATACCTCATACAAAAATGTCACTAGGTGACATGGGTAGAGAGATCCAACGTGTTCATTAACTTGCCGATCCTGCAAACATATTCAACCAATTTAATGATGGATGGAAGGAAGGAAATGTCTTCTCTTGCGTATGGTCTTTACTCTCAGAAGCGTCCAGTAATATGAAAGGAATGAATAACTTGAAGGGTTTTGACCTGTTGTTGTTCTTCATGAGATACCATGATGTCAAGGAAACAAGGTCATGATGACCTTCACTCGCACTAGTGCATCAAGTGGCATGGTGGTAAACGTGAGCATCCACATTAGAGATGGATTCCTACTGAGAGATTGTTTGAGCTTGAAGAATACACAGATAGGCTGAATGCCCTTGTCAGACTGGAAGCAATGAGGTCGTGCCAATGGGACCAGATCATTGCTTTTTTCCTTACAAATGCCATCTTTGCCAAAAGAGTTTGTTGAAGGGTACAACTCATGGTAAACTACTCAGCAGCCTGCTTTCTCTATGTGATGTGTGGGCTCTACAAGCTCCAATCTGCAAGAGAATGCTGACGAGTCATCATCATGTCTTCTGGATTATGCTGTAGAATCTCCCTTTTGTACTCTGAACTCTTTAGGAAAGAGGTGGCAGTTCCTTGCAGCCAAAATGCAAAATTGAACTAGAAACTGTTTTTCTTTGTTTCCGGGACTTCCAAAAGTAGGTTATGGATTGTTTTCAGGTGGACAGAGTAAAATTTCAGACAGCTTAACTCATAAAAAACAGTTGAAGGACACTGATAGATCAACTGATAAGAACTGCAGGAATAGTCTGACATGCATTCATAAGCAAGCACCTAATCATGAAGAAATAAATGTCACCTGGCCTACTGTTCGTTTAAAAAGGTGCAGTGTCAGAGAAAGATTGTCACATATAAACTTTTAGAAGGTCCAATCTCTCTTTCCTTATGGTTGGTAGGCTAAATTCAAGTTGCAATCTCCCAGAATTGGTTCCTGAATAAGTTTCAAGTTGGAAAAGGATTCAATAACAGAATTTGGACTTAGCAACGAAGATAACAAGTAGTAAACATAGTTCTCAGTGGGGTAATTTTTCAAGTTCTGTCGACGGATGTTGGATTTATGGGCCATGATCCTGCCTTTTTGGTTACAGGCATTGGTTTAGGTGTTTTTTTTTTTTTTTTGCTCAAGTTACGGTAATGTAACACCAGAAGGCAATAAAATTCAAAAGAAGATGATATTTTTTATATAAAACAAAAGGCAAATGATATGGGTAGGTTGGCTTTGGAATTTATTGTTTCTCTAAGAAATAATCTGGATTCTGGTTATAAAGTCTGAATTCTTTTAGGGGTCCAAGGGAGGTTGGTAGCCTGAAAGCCTTCCCCACATTTCAGACATTGGGCTGGATTGGGATGAGATGCATGCATCAGCTAACATTTACTCTTGGAGAACGTAAAGGTGTCAATTGGCCTACTGGGAAATCTAGTAGTAATAATGAAGGAAAGTTGAGAAGTAGGTAGGAAGATTACAGATAGATTGAAGCAAAATAAAACTTTTGAATATCCAATTTCCTCTCCTATATTATTGGGCACATACCCTTGATGATACAATTGTCAAATGAAAGTGATCTAAAAGTTAAGTGCGTCTTGACTCCTTAATCCATGAATTACATCAGTTCGTTTCTTTAGATAGAAGCAACGAATTACAAATCCATTTGACTTTCTTCTCATATCAAATATCCTTTCTCTCTCCCTCTCTAGACTTCTCTTGTAAAGTATTTATATACAAAGCATGGAGCATGCTCAGCGTAATTTTTTTCTTAGACAAATTAGAGTTTGTTCATCTCTCTCTTCATAATGGGTTCGGGCTGTATATTTCGCATGAAAGAATGATCGATCTTCTTTCATAGTGCGAACCACCGGATTGCACCTCCCATAGATCTCAAAGTATCCTGAACCATTCTTGCATCCATCTGCATAGATCTCGAAGCGCTCATTGCACGATCCAACGGTTGATGTCAATAAAGGAGATGAATCATTTTTTCGCATGAAAGATGCAACCCAAACCCCTTCATAATGTACTAGAAGCGAGGGCAGCAAAGGCTTCTATATTAAAAAAAAAATATTTCTCAATTTTCCTCTGAATTATTATGATGATGTTCTTTATGGTAGGTAAAGATAGTATGCTGAAGTTAAGTGCCGCATTCATGCTTCCATTAATGGAGCATAAATTGCATATTGTGCAAAATTGAGAAGACAGAAATTTACGAATAACATAATGGTGTAAGTCAGCTGTTGATTACTCTCATGGTTTTAAGGAGCATTATGAATCTAGAATTTTTTTTTTTTTTAAAAAAGTTCCTCATACTCCCTCAACTAAAATTATAAATCTGATTAGAAACTCAGGGATTGTGTAATTCTTAGCAGTCGGATGAGAAAGAACTGTTGTGAGATGCATGGAAGCAAAGTGACCATGTTCATGATTCCCTTTCTTTACTTGCCTTCCACCTTTGGCTGGTAGATCAAAATACTCCATTGCGAAAGGCTATCTTTTTTTTATTTTTTTGGACTAGCCACTTTAGCCACGCTGAGGAAACAAGGAGAGGGCTGAGATATTAAAAGGCAAAGTGACAGAGAAAAACGGAGCCACAAAAGGAATTATACTCTACATCGCGTACATGACCATGCATGCAGATAATTATCTTATACCGGTGCACCGAGATGAGATATTGATGAATGAAGCTTACAGAAATAAGCAACCAATCGTCTCGTGCAAGGCTACATGGTGTATGTATGTAATGTTGGGTATAATTTTTTCATGAGATAAAATGAGAACAAATACATAGTATAAACTAGCTAGTAGATACACAAATATATATTTTATAATAATTACTAATACTAAATACTATGATGAATAAAATTAGATGATGACAATTAGTATTTTACAAAGATCATTTTGTATAGACTCATGAGCCAACTTTTTTACAAAAAATTAAAATAAAGCAAAGATAGACTCATAAAAAGCTCTTCCACCCCGTGGCACGGAGAGATTAATGCAATAAAGAAAGTACTATAATACTATTAAATGGATCCAAGAAACGTGATCACTAATAAAGAGAGTTACAATGCTACGGACACCCTACCGTTAGTAGCTGCCACGTAGCGTCAAGGCAGCCACCACGCGGCAGACGAAATCGTGAATCGGATTACGACGGAGGAGGAGGAGGTTTAAATCCCAGCGCATGCAGCGCCGATAAGCAATAAATACTCCTTTAATAATTTCTCGTGTCATCTTTATATCGAAAAAGATCGATCAAACGAGTAGGAGAAGGCAAAGATTTCGCGGCGAGACAGAGAGGAAGGAAGAAGGAAAGGCAGTAAACATGGGGAGATCTTCCACGATCTCGTGCTTCAATGTTATGATCTGCAGCGGCGATTCAGCGAGCGACGGCGATCCCGCATCGGTGGAGGTAACGCTTTCTTTCCTCTCTCTCTCTCTCTCTCCCCGTCTTCTTCTTCTTCGTTTTGTTTTCTTTTAGCTTTGCATGGGAAACTAGGCCTTCTTCTTCAATGTTTAGTGGGGCTGAGAGCAAAGCCATGGATTTTAATCTGGATTTAGACTAGATTCGTTACTCCAGCAACAGGTCGTAACGTGAGGTGTTTGATGGACTTCGTTTGTGTTGGTTGATCCATAGAGCGTTTGGGGGTGAAAGTGTTTGTATCTCAAGTATTTGGAAGAAAAAGTAATAGAGAAAAAAACGCAAGTTTTACGAGCAACAGTCTATGGATAATAGATTGGATGCTCGGCCAAGATGGACTTGAGATGGTATGGACGTGTGCAGCAGAGAGAGACTTGAGGAGGCCTTTCAAGGAGTTGCTTGTAAAGAAAGAGAAGGGGAAGGATTAGCAAACATGGCTGGAAATTATGCATTAGGATTTTGAGTAGCTTATAATTACATTGAAGATAGCCTTAAATAGAAGACCATAGGCAAATAAGAATTCATGAAGCCAATCCATATACTTCAAACCTTATGCTTTTTTCTTTTTAAAAATTGGATAAAAAGTTATTCTTTGAAATTTTGTTGCTTTTTGCTCCAAGCTCAGAATTTCTTTATGTATTTCTAACGAATTGCATGCTTATATATAAATGCCTTCTTCCAGTTTTTTTGTCAAATATTAAAGAATCTCCTTCATATCAAAATTTGGGAATTCATGCAAATCAAATAAGGCTGACAGATGATTGCTCTGTTAGAACAAAGATTTCGAGTACCGATGCCGGTGGAGACTTGGAGTGCCAAGATCTTGTGGTATTTGAACTCAATCATGCAAGAACTGATGACCAGTAGCCAAATCTTTGTTTTCTTACATTAAGTGGAAAGAGCATCTGAAGAAAATGTGCCAGACCAATGCAACCCTCTTTTTATATGTGGTTTCGTCTATTTTGGTAGCTCTGGTCGAAACCAGAATCTTTGTAAGTTTTATCTGAAATCCTTTTCAGCCAAAAATCATAACCATGATCTAGCAATATGTGTGCAAAGATATGACTACAAGATTATCATAACATGAAGGAATAGTCAAACATAATGTGAAAGACTATGGATGAAAATTCGTAACGCAGATTTACCTTTAAAAAACAGAATGAAATATAATGTAAATATGTTCATCTAACGATGTTAGACTATCATATACAACGTAGCATACCTCGGTCAAATTGAACTGGAAACTTCTGATCAAAACATAAGATTAAGTCATTTTCTGTCACCATCACCACCTTAGAGTTAATATACTGAACATTTTTCTTTTCTTTGGAGATAATCATATTTTAAGACCTTACAGGAAAGAAAAAGGATTGGTTTCAATTTCGTTTTTGGCTGCAGTTATTGAGTTTTGGCTTCAATGTTTTCAATGGGTTTGAAAATTTCATGTGAAATAACAAATTAATCCAAACGATCATTCAAGTAAGTCATATTGTTTCATACCTCCGGATGAATTATGTATAGAACACCCAGCTTTACAGGGAGCTATAAGCAATCTCTCATAATTTTTTCCTACTCTCTTCTATGCAAGTCATAGACCTAGCTCGTATTTGACTCAATGATTTATAAGCTCTTCGACATCAAAGTTGAGCTTCTTGAGTTTCACGGGAGGCTTAATCTAGAGGACTTACTCGATTGGATCACACTTGTTGAGAGGTTCTTTGAATCTATGGACATCCCCAACAACAAAAAAAATAAAGGTCATGACCTTAAAAAAATTGAAGGCTATATATCTATATGGTGGGAGAATATCTAGAGCACTCGAGTGAGAATTGGAAAAATAAAGACCAGTAATTGGCTAAGGATGGAGAGCATCTATGCTGCCACTTCTGATAGATTATTCTCACTTTCTTTATCAATTTTGTATGAATCTTAGATAGGGCAAAAGGACTGCTCCGGACCGCATGGAGGAGTTTTTCATCTACTTCGGCATGCCTGCATGAAGATGAAGGAACTCATGAAACCAATTATCTTAATAGTTTTTGGGTTTTGTTCTGAGATTGCAAATCACACAATATGGCATGTGAATGATGCTTATTAAAAAACGTTGCATGCTGAAAAAAGCTAAGGAGAGCTCAAACTTTTTACCATCCCTCAGCAAACTCACAAGGTTTCCCACGAGAATCTTGCTCTAGTCCTATAGAAGGTGTGTCTATCAAAAACTCCAAAAACTATACTAGCACCATCCAAGGAGAAACAAGCAGCATGCAAGAGTAGAGGAGAACCTTGCAAGAATTTTCAAAAGTTGCTCGCCCCATGACTTCTGCATGTTATACATGTAGTGAAATAAGGGATCTCCATGATGACTTCTCACCATCAAAGTCCACCTCACCAATACGAACGACGAGGCAGATGGCAAGTATTAGGAGCATTACACTGATCAATCGGAGTTAATTGGTGAGTCGTTCTATGACAACAAACAAGATGATGGACCCATCATCGAGTTTGATGCAGATTAGGGTCCAAGCCTTATTCTACGATATATGATGTCTGCGCCTAAAGCCAAAGAAGAGGATTGGACTCAAAATAACATCTTTCACCCATTGCACTTCCACTAGATGAGTTTGCAATGTCATCATTAATAGTGGGTCATGTGAGTAACTTTTTCTCAAGAGGGTATCGACAAGCTTAATCTAAAGATGAAAAGTTATCCACAACCACACAGAATTTGCTTGGTTCAAAAAGGGTAACAAGGTTCCAATCTCCAAACATTGTTTTGTTAATTTCTAAATTGGTGACACTTACATTGACAACATATGGTAATATCGATGGATGCTTGCCACATGCTATTGGATCGTCCTGGCAATATGATCGAGAGGATGTGCACCACAGAAACACTTATGCTTTTGGTAAAGATGGATAAAAATAATTCCCAAACCCATAAGAAAGAAAGGACTTCTATCACTATTCAATACCAAGGTCTTCTTTAAAGACAACAAAAAGAGAGGTTTTCAACTCAAGAACTAGTTCTCTCCAACCTGGAGGGAATGATGCAAATCATAGTCTTGCTGACATGTATTTGACTTGATTCATATCTTGGACTAAATAGAAGTACACAGAGGTTTGACTTCAGGTTCCAACCTAAGTCAGTTCTAGAAGGCTAGAAAATAATCCTAGAGATCTTATCCAATAAAGTGACATCAAGATGAGTTAGAGATCTTATCCAATCAAGTTATGTTAGGATGAGTTAAGATTATGCCATCAAGAGGTATATTATAGGGAATATTCTTATTTTTTCCTTATTTGGAAGAAATGAACGTGGATATATTTGTGTGAAGGTTCAAGAGGTCCTATAACTATAGATAGGGTTGCTTAGCCATTGTAAAGAGTATCTTAAATTGAATAAAATTACTGGAACTCATAGGGAAGAAAATGGATTTATGGATGGAATCAAATTCTCCATGATTCTATGAGAGTTCTTTATTGTTGTTTCCTCTTCCTATCGTGCCATGTTACTTTTGGGTAGATCTTCTTCCTTAAAGAGAATGTTCACTGCATGCACTACTTCTCTTTCAAAATCACTATAAAATGTGATCGGGAAATAGTTTCATTTATTTTCCTTCTCAAAGAAAGTCATTTATCTTTCTTTCACACCTTTGTTTTGGTAAGTTTCTTTCTTCATTCCAATCCTTTTTTTATGGCTTTAGTAGATTTTTTTATGTAAGGCATGTTTCCGTGGTTATTCTAAAGTCCACCAAACGTACAATGTTAACTATTTTGCGACCATAAGTTAATCTTATGTCATTTTTTCTTTCTTTTCCTTGCCACTTTATCCTCATATTTAGTTGCTGAATATATTTTTTCTGATCATGTATTCAATCTTTTACAGAACAAAGCATCATTAGATAAAGGGAGGTGGAGTTTCCGGAAGAGATCCTCTAGACATCTAGTGCAAAGCAATTCTGTGATCTCAGAACCCAGTCTTAACACGAAAATAGCAGAAACCATGACCAATGACTTTCATTCTGAAAAGGAATCAACTGTTCCAGAAAACCCAACAATACTAGGGGAGACAAATGAAAAATTCCCATTATCGGTTGCAGTTGATTCAGAAGTAGCTGATACAGTAGTTTCATCTGTTCCAGAAAGCCCCCCCAGGCTAGAACATACAAATGAAACACCTCCATCACCAGATGTAATTGATTTAGAAGTTTCTGATTCACTGCCTGCTGCTGAAGTTAGAACCGCCATTGATAATAATTTCCAGGAAGATGCTGTTATTGTCATCCAGGCTGCAATCAGGGGATACTTGGTATATTTCTTATTGAGTTTTTAACTTTATAAGCTGCAAAAGGTGGGTTGAAATCGAATTTTTCTTGACCTTTTAAAATACTTTCAGGCTCAAAAAGAACTTGAAAAATGGAAGAATGTTGTCAAGTTGCAAGCTGCTGTACGTGGTCATCTTGTCAGGAGACAAGCTGTGGGAACTTTGCGATGCGTACAAGCCATCATCAAAATGCAAGCACTTGCACAGGCACGCCATGTACATCAACTAGAGGAGAAGTTTGCTGCAGAAGGGAAGCTTGATGAGAAACTCCAGGTAGATTCCTCGATGTAAAACCTCTTGATGAAGCTCTTGCTTCATTGTTGATTCCACATATCTTGCCTATAGCAACCAGGGTTGCCTCATTCACTGGCTAATGTTCCAAACTAGCATCAAGTGGGTCTTGGACTAATTCTAATGCTAGACTAAAAAATTTAGCAGACTCCAATCCTGTATTGACTATTTCTAAATGCTAAATGAACCAACCAATGCTATGCCAACTGTTGTGTATTGTTGATGGCCTACGTTCTTTCTTTTCTAACCTGTTAAGCAAGTACTGCTGTGGTTGCCCACTGTTGAGACCTGGACATGCTTTTCTATCCATATTTTTTTGTTTTTTTTTCCTTCACTTTGTACTTTTCTACTTTTCCAACTAGGCCATCAAATCCATCATAACGGTAATTACTAATCTGAGTTTTATCTTCCACTGAAATTTAACTTTTTGTTTCTCATATATTGTCATTAAAACCTAGATTGCTATTTCTTCTATTGAACCATATCTCTTGTTTTTCATATGCAATTTAAGTTTGGCCTTTTCTCATTTCAGGTTAATGGTGGCATGAAATCAGATATAGCATATACTTCAATTGATAAATTGCTTTCCAATGCTTTCGCTCGTCTGGTATGATTGCTGATCGCCTCATCCCGTTTCTGCTTTTCAATTTTAGTATAAAGTTTCTTTCTGTATTTAATCTTTCAAATAGAAGCTTATAGTTTGATACTTCATGGCAAGCTTTTGGAGTCGAGGCCTAGGATCAAACCCATTCATGTGAGTTGTGAGACTCTGAGTTCTGATTCAGCATGGACATGGTTGGAGAGGTGGATGACTGTGATGTCTTCAGAAATAGGGCAGCAGCAGGAGTTTAATTTAGATAAAGATTATCAGGGACAGAAGCCAAAGACTAACCTTGCCGCTTCTGAAATAGTAAATGTGGTTCCTGATTCTGTTGCCTCTATATCATCAGATTCAAAGTCATCTCCCTGTGAATCAGCAAACCCAATGGAAGGTGTAGGGGATTTAATAAAGAAAAATTCTGGTGAATATGAAATTCATATTTCTGTATCTATTCCTCATCAAAGCAACAGCTCTGTAGCAATAGATGACCAAGAGCAGTCTCCTTATGAGAGTGAGACATCAGGCATGATAGAAGAGAATAGTGAATCAGCAGCCCCAATTGAAGGTGAAGTAGATTTAATATGTGAAAATTCTGCTGAATATCAAAAAAATGTTCCTATATCAATTCCAAATCACGAAATGAGTTCTGTAGTGAAAAATGGCCAAGAGCAGTTCCAGTTCGAGGGTGAGACTTCAGGCGAGATAGAAGAGAATACGAAAATTGGGAGAGTTGAGGAGACACTTGATTCTATCGCGAGTCAAGTACCAGTGAAATCAGATGCAACTTCACTGTCCTTACTTGGTAATAATTCTGCCAAGCCTGGATTTGACATGGAAAACCTGAAGTGTACTATTGAAAGGGCAACTTGTGAATCACCGGATACCGAAGGAAAAAAGTGTGCATTAAGGTCAAGAAGGGCATCAAGTCCGGCATTTGCTTCTGTACAATCAAAATTTGAGGAACTAAGCGCAGTTTCTAGTGTGAGTAGGTCTGTCACTTCTGTTAATCGTGGTTCTGGAGTTCAGTCTAAACTAGTTCATCCTAAAGTTGATTCTTTGATGAAGACTAAGGAGCTTAGCATGATGGAGAACTCAATATCTCACTGTCAAGTTAAGAATTCTGCTTTAGAATGTGGCACTGAGATATCTGTCTCTTCTCCATTTGACTTGCTAGAAGGAGCTGAAGTTGATGGCAAGGGTAATATACTTGCAATTGGAGCTGTTGATGAAGGAAACCATAATTTGACTGATGGTGCTGATAGTGCATTAAATCATGAAAATATCAATTCTGAAACAAAATTCCATCATTCTGAGTCAGATGTGCTACAGCCACAAGAACTTAAGGGAAGTGACAACAATTTGTCCGGTACTGTTAATGCAGTTGATTCAGTGCAGGAGCATCAACTGCCAGCAGAGTCAGCAACATCAAGTGTTCAGATTCAAGTTCAAAATCTAAAACATACACAAGTTTGTAGTTCATCCCCAGAGGTTTCTTCCAGAAGCCATGCAACTGATTCAGATCAACACAAGACACCATCAAGACAGATCTCAGCAAAAACTAGAACAGCCAAGGCAGGAAACAACATCCACGCTCAAAAGCAGAGATCTCAATTGGCATGCAAGAACTCACCATCAATTCAAAAGAATGACTCAGGTACAAGAAAAAGCACGGAATATCTGCCAAAGGATGCAAAGAATGCCAAAGGACACAACACATTTGGGATGGCTAAACCTGATAACATTGATCATGAGTCCAGGGACAGCAGCAGCATTTCCCTTCCAAGATATATGCAAGCCACTGAATCTGCAAGGGCTAAGTTTCATGATAGTGTTTCTCTGAAATCAAGCTCAGATGTCCGAGACAAAGATGACCACATGAAGAAGAGACACTCCCTTCCTACTGGGGATGTGAAGGACTCATCCCCCCCAGATGCAGATGTCAACACCGCAAACACAACAAAATCTGAAGAGGAACAGCACCCATTCTCCTCAGGAGTCTGCTGGTAACACCATGATCTCACATGCATATATGTTTCATTATTAAAGACAAGGCTAGATGCAAATTCTAGGGCTATTATTTCGTTATACTAGAAAGTTAGTATAATCATTTCTTAAATGTGTAATGCTGTTATATTCATATGTTTTGATAGTCATGGAGCATACTGCAAGCATATTACTGAATTCTCTAACATGAATAAAGCGACTCGATCTTAATTGTATGAATAGGAATTAGGAAAGCTAGATCAACAAATTTTGTTGATTAAACCATCTTTACTTAGAATGAACATGTTCCTGATTTGTGTTAGGTTCACACCAAATGTCCCAGAATGCCATGCAACTTGTCTCAAACTCTCAATTCACAGATGTTTTAAGTAGATCTAGCATTCCTCTTGCGCAAAGTGGTTCGTAAACTTCACGGTCAGTAGTCAAGAGAAGGGATGAGTGGCCCCTGATGCTCAGACCACAATCCTCGAATACAAATCTGAATCAACTTATCCGGTTTCCTCGAGTTGCATGACAACTGTTCTGAACCTCTCAAGAAAAGTGGCGAAGAACTCATCCACGTATGTAGGCCTAGAGGTTGGAGAAATTGGTTCAGATAATGCATTTTAGTTAATTACCATTTAAGTTCCTCTTAAGCAATGAAGTCTTTCAGGGAGAATTAGTCCTGCCTGGATTTTTGTTATACAATATGGAAACAAACGAATCTTACATGTAATCTCTGAATAGAAAATCTCAAAGAAGGCCTCTTGGCAAGTAGATATTTGTTTATTAGAAAACAATTCTCCTGGAAATTTATGAATGAATGGTGCTCCTTTCTAATCTGATGAAATTCTTGAGATTTTTTTTTGTTCGTTTGATTTCCTCAACATAGCATCTTGATTGGACTGACTCGCATCTTTAAACCTTCCCGTTTCAGAGAGGAGATGGCAGAAATGATGAGGCTTTGTGAGTACTTTACGACATGATCAACCCATCACCCATAGAAGACTTGGAGCAAGGTTGTTGATGGCTGTTTGAGAGTCATGATTTTTTGCTCTTCGAGGTGCGGCTTATGATGATGATGATGATGACAGTGTGGCTTATGCCTGCAGTATGTGGCATCACAGAGGATTACTGAAAAGTCATGATTTGTTCATATACATTAACATTGTGTGAGAGCTTTTGCTCGTATATTCAAATGTTGGCCTTGTTTGGTGTTCGTGTGAGATATAAAGATGGTGTTTGAGAACACTCGATTCTATTACTAATATATGAACCTGTGATGTAATTTTTCAACAGAGTATGAAAGTTCTGGGTTTAACATATGACAGACATCTTTCTCCATTTGCTCTTGTTATCACGAAGGCAGCTACTGGCTGGGCTCATGTAAAGGCAACTCTACTTGATGCGTGAATCAGATTTCGGATCAATCTATATTGATTAACTGTCTTCATTATATTGTTGCTAGCAAATACTACTGTTTTTAGTTTTGAATCTTCCAAATCATTTCCGCGGTAGATCTGGACCGAACCTTAATTCTTGTCTTCGAAATATTTTTTTGTCAAGAAATTATATTTTTAAGTATAATTCTGTTGCCTAGTAATTAATGACCATAGGTTTTACAATTTCTACATGTTCCATTAGGAGTATTCCTTTGCTATTTCCAAATAAAAAGTGTATGTATCATATTTGTGCTTAACCGGAAAAATCATAAGGATTTTATGAAACCGTGTGCTATGGCTCAAATCCATAGCCAATCCTATTTCCGATGGAAGCAGCTGACAATTGAATTCAATCTTTTTCATTATTTTACTATCCATAATAGTGTGTAGTGTGAAAAGAAGGTCCGGCGACTGTCGATTCTAAAAGGGCTTGGCCCCAACCCCAACTGAAACTGAATGCATATTTGGATGCAATTTTTCATCTCTAGCTTTGAAAGTTTTTTAATTATGATATTACTGTAGCTATGTAATTGCACGAACACCAATCCTTCTGCTAAAATGTTCAAAAGACACATCTCTCTCTGACAGAGAGAACTTAGAAGCTTTGGGCCAGTTCTGAAACATAAGACAAAATAAGCAATTTGCTTTGCGGGACATGGGAAAAGGATCATTTACTGGTCAACTGATAGATATAGATAATATCTCCAAAACATTTGAAATTTTAGTTTTATGAATATATATTCTTGTAATCATTAACGGTGTCCATTGCTTATTTGGATGCCCCATTATTAATTCTAAGACATGGCTAACTTATTTTTTCTTTGCTAAAATGGATGATTCATACAATTCTAGTATTTACACATTCAAAATGATACCTCCTAGAGTGCTCTAGGCAGCTTTCTTTTTCTTTTTTTTTTGACCCATAAGACATCTTCAGAGTGATTGGCCACATAAAAAGCCACCCAATCTGTAACTTCGTTAGCCTCTCTGTATTCCTCTAATCATGGACATGGCTAACTTGGTTGAGGTTTTGTAATTGAAGTTCGCCTAAGGTTTTGTAATCATATCTCATACCCCTTTCTAAAGCAATCAACAACACTAATCAACAAGCATGAAATGTTTACAGTACAGTGTACCCACAGGAATTTCTTGATCGATTATCCTGAAAAGAAATGAAAGCTTTGAGCGGGCAAGGGGTCCGAGTCGGTATATGTAGCTGGCTGAGGCGGCGTTGTTCGTTCGTTCTTTTCCTCGTTTCGAATCTGAGCACCGATGGGCGCCTCCGAATCCCTTCTCTCAGAACAACAGCAACGACAGCAGCAGGTACTTTCTTCTTGCCTCTCCTCTCTTTCTCTCTTGTTCTCGTGAATTCCGCTGCTGCTGCTGCTGATGATGATGATGAATCCTTCCTCTTCTCAGCCGATCGATGAGATCACCACCGTCTCCGAGAGGATCGAGGGCGTCGATCCCCTCCTCGAACGCATCCGGGCCCTCAAGATCGTGAGCGCTCTCCCCCTCTCTTCCTCCAACCCTAGAAACTGGCCTCCTCCTGGTTCGCTTCTCATTTTATTCTTTTCTTCGATGGATCGTTGCAGACCACGCCGTTGCTGAAATCTCTGCCTCCTTCCGAGAGCTCCTTGACGGATATTCTCGTGAGGAAACCCTCCTCCTCCAACTCGTCCGTATCAGGTGAGCTCTATTTACTTATCCTTTTCCGGCGTTGTTGTTTAAGGGATGGATTCTGGTTTTCTTCTGTCTCTGGATCCTCTGGTTCATTTTTTTTCCTTTTTTATTTGCATGTTTCTGGAGAAATTTTAGAATTTTTATATCTGAGTACTATTTCTTATATAATTTTTCGCGTGCATTGAGGATGCTGAGAGTGAAAGCAATTTGAGGAACGACTGCCCATACCGAGCTTTCAGCTCTCTGGTTTTCAAGTCGCGAAATTTAAGCTCTCTTGAACTTGGAAAGAATTTTACTTGAGCTCTAAAATTTTTTTAGGTGATGCAGATGTCACAATAAATAGAAAAGAATCTTTGGGCGCAACTGACTTGACACTTAAAACATATTGGTCAGCTAATGTTATGCATCTTCCTTCTAATGACCAATCTGAACTTACCTAATCATGCCCTGCAGCAGTGTAGTAAAGTTACAGTGCTAATGGAAGTAGTGGTGGATATTCAGATGATTCCATTGCACATGGATTGCATGACTTTTGTTCATAGATTTTGGAAAAACATTGATTTTTTTTTCTTTTTTAACCCAAAACGGTAGCTTTGGTTGAATCTAACCTAGCTGAATTGAAGATGTCGGGGTGGTTTTCTTAAGTTAGAAACCTAACATCTAATAAATTTCGCCTCAGTGCAAGCTTAATTTTGCATCAAAGAGAGTCAGGTTGCATTAAGATAGCCAGCCTTATACTAATCATGCATCTTAAATATCCTCTATTCACATTGTAAACACAACATGCTTTCTGAATATGAAGTTTTGGCAGTTATCTATAATATTTACTTCCCCAATCCTTATCATCACCCTGAGATTCTTTGTGTCTTGATGCGCCAAACTACAACACTATGTTATGCAGTCAAATTTCAATGTATATATTTGACTACATTCAAATTTTAATGTTAAAGGCTAGTATTTGCAAGTCACCAGAAGACTTTGATAGATAAACCTTAAATGTAAATTAGATCCACACAGCTAGATGGGAATTATCATCTCCTTGAAGTTTGAAGGTTTATTCAGTATTGAAGCTCTTGCTTCCACGATCCTGGTAAATATTTTTGTTTGCATTCTTTTTGGGTATCTGTGTACCCATAATGGAATTTTATCACAGTTTTCCTATTTTTTTTCTCAGTTGTGCCTTGAAGGTGAAATGCAATTCCTTATATCCAAACCTCCTCTTCTCATCTAGGATCTTTGCAAGGAACCTTGAAAAGTGGTTCCCTGGTTCCATAATCTTAAACTCTCTAATTGATAAGTGAACTTTCCTACCCATCTAATCGACCTTCTAGTTTTCGTGATGGACCTTTCTATTTCCCAGTTTTGCCTTGGCGAGGAATTTAGTGATTGAGGTTAAGAGCTGGTTATAATATATTCTTAAATCTGGATACCATAATTCAATCCATGAAGTCAACCATATGTAACCAGAAAAATTATTCCCTACATTGCATGCACCTGATCACCCGTGCATGTAACCAATCATAGCCACTCATTCCTGTGGGCCCACTCATCAAGCTCTCATCTTGGTGCACCATTATAAGAACAAGCGGCTGCGATACACGGCGTGCACGGCCATTTGGTGCATGCACTGTAGAGAAAAATTTCTTATGTAACTGGGTTTAATACGTATCCGCACACCAATGAGGAAGCATGCCTTAATTACTTTCAATACTTTGTCCTGTTGATTAAAAAAATTTTGCAACCGAATCCTAGCAACTACCAGACACCTGATCATCTTTAGCGGCCATATTTTATTGTATCACCTTGTTCAAATTCTGTTGGAGGATTAATGGGTTGTTTTATTAAATGAAATTTTATCTCAGGACGTATTCACTATGTGATTATTAAGAACACTAAAAAGAAAGATAGGACATGTTATTATCATTTGCAACATGATAAAAGAGCACAGAAAATTACTTCCAGATTAAGCGAATGTCCTTGGTCTTAAGTTGATCTTTTGCCTTGTCTCTTGTATGAGATGTAGCCTATGAGATGTAGCCTACCATACCGATCTCATCTTATATAGCAAGGAAAATGCTTAGCTCTGTTATTGCCCCAAGAGTTTTATCTGTATAATATTTTGGTGTATAACCCTCTCCGATCAATGATTCTCTTGTTTACAATGCGATTTAATCCACGTGTATGCATGATAAAGCTGCACTCCATAACCTCCACCTGCAGCTGTAGGTGGCTTCATATGCTGGTATTTCAGATGAAGCCCATAATCCTGATTCAGTCCCTTCCTTGTACTTAATTTTCTGTCTCCAGGATTTCATACATCATAAACTTTTGGGTATAAGAAAACCATGTTTTATTTTTGGAGATTTTTTTAATGATCATTTGATTAATTTTTTTCACTGTAGGGCTTTTTGAAAGTTTGAATCATGATGTGAATATTTTAATATTTGATTTACTAGAGATTCATGAAATTTGTCGATCATTTTCTTTGTTATAGGTACTTTGAATCCCAAGGTTCTACTAGAGTTGTTTGCTATGTACCGTGAATGGCAGGAAGAGAAGGCCAAGAAAATTAGTCAGAAACAGGTGCTCTTTTGTGTAATATCAGCTATCATAAAGTTAAATTTGTCAAATGAAATGTTAAGAACATCTTGGTTGAGAATGAAAACCTTTTGTTTACTATATATTATCCTTTCGATAACTTTCACAATAGCATTCGTCTCGAAAAGGGAAAACGAACATTTACAATAGCATGGGTTCTTCTCATTTTTATTATCATTTGTTAGAATCTCATTATTTTTTCCAAAATATTCCACCTAAAAGCACAACCATATTTATATAAATGAGGTGGTAGTGTGTGAATATCTCGAATAACTAGGCATGGCATTTATTTTATTAGACATGTTTTATATGGGCATATAGTGGTGGAAACTAGATTGTGGCTTTTATTCTTTATCCTTCAACCTTACAATTTACTTATTTGGTCGCAATTTTCACATTTCCGTTATATCATTAGAACGTTTGAATGAAATTGGAAGGAGTCTTATATTCGCTGATTGGATACAACGTTCGATTTGATCTGACGCCTGTTTAACTCAGTCCTGATCACGATAACTTTTGTGGTCATTGACAATTTGGCATTCTGTGGATTAGATTCTTCACTTTGTGATGTTGACTGGATTATCTATGTAAATTTAAGCTCATAATAAGTCAAATGTTCAACAATCAATTTCTGCACTTTCATGTTTGTGTTGATCCAAACTGCAACTTTCTGATTTTCAGTCTCCTCTTTTTGCTCTAGTTCTAGGCATACATGATAATCCAAGAGGATCTTTATTGGTTTGAAGCAATTTAAGGTTATCAGGAGTCTTCATGATTGTTGAAATAATGTAGAAATGGTCATATCCTGACTCTCAGTATTGCAGGAGGAGATAGAAAACAAGATAGAAACCGCAGATGCTTTGGCTGTTAAGCTTCTTCAGCGATTCAACTATTCAGTGTCGGCTATGAGATCTACTGCACACAGTCTCTCTGAAGGTAATACCCCAGCTTTTCTAGATAATCTGGCAAAGAGAGTTAGAGTTGGGTAATGGATTCTACAATTCTAAAAGGGCAGTGCATTCTGTTTGGTGCAATACAACATGGTTTCAAATACCGATAGGACGTCTTGCAGGACATTGGGATGGGTTACCATCCTGCCACCATCCCAGCATCCCAAGCAGTGCATCCTGAGACATCTCCCATCCTGAGTGTTATTGAAACAGGGTGGGACGGTGGCCCGTCCCAGTCCACCAAAAACCAAGATGGCCCTATCCCCTGGGGATTTAAAACCTTGGAATACAGTACTCTGATCCACCTGCTGGCAACTTAGAACTTGTGCCACACCAAAATCTTTTGCTATGATAAAACTCTTCTGTATTTTGATGTTGGCATGCAAATTTGCAGTACATCCATTGCAAGTAGAAGTGGGTGAATTCAAGGGCAGGCTTACAGAGGTAATAAGCAATTGTGATGCATTATGCAAGAGAATTGCTGCAGAAGGTCCAGAGGCACTTCGGTCATCAGTGGAGCCATTTTCAGCTAGTGGCATGGAACACCTGGACCGTGCCGCATTGCATAAGCAACAAAACCACTGAATATATAGCTGAAGGTATGAACTCAATTTAGAGTGTATCCATTTGCACCCATGCCATGTCCAAAGAGAGAAATGATACATCTGTAACTCAAGGGCATCTGTATCCACTCCGTGCGCAATCAAATATCAACAATCTCCACTTTGATTGGACAGTATAACTAGTCAATGAATTCCGTACTTTGTCTGAACATCAGATCAATTTGCCCATTCACCAGATGAAGATGATCTTCCGAGCAAAAGCTCTAAGATTTATGTTTGTGACATGTTACTTATAAAGTTAGATCCTAGAATATCAGGAGTATCCTGAACGCTAAAACTGGAGAAAAACCTTCATGACCTCTGTTACTGAGACCAGTCTTGACAGATACTCATTCCAATGGCAGATTCACCAACTTATTCATAGAAATCAACACCTATCATCCTTGTAGTTGGAAAATGCTGAACAGCACTTTCAGTATTCCCATATATATCTGGTATACAAGGTTATATTCATCAGTTTTAAGGTTACAGGTTGAAATATATATATGAACAGAAGTGGAAAACATAGTCATCTAGTTTTGCTAGGCATTTGAAGCGTAACATTCTATGGGGGAGATGATACAGCCTTACATTTTGTATATCTATGCAGGGTCTGGATAATGCTACCGACAAACTCATTACTTTCTGCTCATATACTACTCAACACCCAAGAATTTCATGTCAAACAACAGTGGATGGAATGGTTTTGTAGGCCATCTCGGACAGCATCAGAACGGATAGGAAAAACAAGTAGCTGGATAGATGACCACTTGGAACCCTTTGTTACTGGGGTTGGCATGAACATGTTTACATCAGTTGGGAGAACACTAAATGTTGGACCATTCTTGTTCAATCAACCCTTCTCATTTTTGATTTTAAATCTAATCATTACTGCATATGCACCATACTCCATTAGAATGGAAACAACATAGCACAAGTTCTTTAGTCGAGATCAATTGTGGAATAATGTGCAAATGTGTTCCTTAAAATTTCTATAAAAAAAAAGATGGCTTGCATTTAGACATTGGCTGAAAAAATGAAGACTGTGGACGGTAATCCCCATGCCCTACCATTTAGCCGAACATTCGTTGTCGCATAGATGTACATGTAGGTATTTTCCTTGGTTTATCTGACAAGTAAATTTTAAATATTTAGAAGTATGGTTTTAATTTAAAGGATCCTCCATATTTTTGACAAGCACTTCTGAAAAACAGCATTAACCTCCAAGGACAATTTCCATCCCTATGTTAAGGAGGAATAAGCAACAAGGACAATGTGCTGACTTTGCAGTTTTAATCTTTTCATTTGTGCCGGCTTCACCGCCGCTGACCGGGTTGAAGGATGATCCCTCTGATGCTAGATGCCATTCCAAAGTACCAAGGAGGATTTACTTTGATGCTTGTAATTTTTAGAAGTATCGATGATTCGTCCATCTTTGTCCAACTACTTCAAAACAACTGCAATACCAAGTTTAATAAAGATAACTACCACATCTATGACCCTCAAGTGAATACAGGTGCAAAACCAATGACAGGGTCATGTGCCGTCCTGGGCCAAGTGGAAATAATTTAGACATTGCTTCATCTTTCATGGATGGTAATCACCCACAGCATCATACTAACTGTACAAAGAGGTAAAACAACATGAACAAGGTATCTAATCCAAATGAGCACTCCAAGAAAAAAAAAATTCTCAACCATGGCCTGTCTCAGATAATGATTTTTCGCAAGGAATGCTCTCCCGAGATTCTAATGCTCACAATACATCATTTTTTGCTCACAATATAAGACCAACCTATATATTGGTATTTAGGTGCTAATACATAAGTTGAGGTTTCTTTGCACCCAAGCATGTTAGAATTAGAAAAAACCTTGATCGAAGACCGGGTCCGCAGGTGTGTGTGTGTGTGTATATATATATATAACTTTTTTTTTTTAAGGAGGGTCCATTCCTTCACCACCTTCTATCCTATACCCTCGCTTCACTCCATTCAGACTAGAGCCCAAGGCAAAGAACAGACCGAGTCACTGCCAGTAGAATCGAGACTTGGCATAATAAAGGTTTAAAGCAAGGACTAATGATTTGATGAATAGACTCCTAGGCCGTATCTAAAGTGGCAAGAGGTTGTACTATCTGAACCACCAATTTGATTGTTGTATATGGGCAGGATGATGAAGGACATAAGTCATTTTGAACAAAGACGAGAGAAACCCTTCCAAAGTATCCCTTGAACATCTTTTATCTTTAAAATCCCAAGTCTCTCTTACAAAGGCTACAACCATCAGAGATTTTTCTAGCAAGTTAGAATCTTCAATTGAGAACATGACATATTGGCATGAATTTTGGGTCACAACCATCTCATGGCCAATCTATAAAAAGGTCAAAACAAACAAGAGTTGCACTTCCACAAACAAGAAATAGGTGCCTTCATTCATTAGAAAGGGTTATTTGGAAATGAACAGAAGTGCAACGAGAATACGACAAAAAGCGTAGGATAATTTGCAAACATTTGTCACCATGGATTCAAAATGGAAGCTACGAAGACACATTCAAGTAACTGAGTTCGGACATGGAACGGAAGGATTAAGAAGGCACTGACGTTTTATACCGATACTGCAAGGAGTTATCCATCCCAACAGAAGAGTACCTACCATATATTCTGTACTAACGTCAAACTAAAACTAGCATCATTGGTGCAGTAAAAAACAGGCTTCCATGATTTCCTAATCACTATAAGACCTGTTTGAATGCGGAATAAGCCGGAAATGTCCCTAACTTCGAGAAATATCCTTGTCAAACGCCTAGAAAGGTCATGAAATACGGACTTACATGCCGACCATAAACGTACACATAAAAAATATCTGTGACAACATTCAAACATTTCAAAATTCAATAAGCATTAAATGCATCTTATTCTCTTTCCGCGAAATACACATAGGCCTTCAACAGTACAATGAATATCTCCTTAAAAAGTTATTCGACAATCAAACATCACCTTGAATAGATCCAACAAACATACCTGGAGAGCGGATTTACTTTACTACCGATAATGAGTTGCATATAATATATGATCCCACGTATTACGAGATGAGAGGTGTATATCAATCGCATGGCCACAAGTGGGATACAAGAGAGATGAATATCTCGGGCACGGCCAAAAACCGCTTTCCACACCTGCAAATGTAATAGCGATAGATCCCACTCGCGCCTCGTAAGAAAGATTATAACAACAACATCAACCAATTGACCATTTCGAGACTTGCTGCAATGTCTTAAAAATTCATGGCGTCAAATCTTATTACTGCAAAAGCTCACCGCACAAAGTTGATGAAGCTTTGATCATGGTTTTAATGGCCAAAGTTCTTGGGGTTTGAAGCATTTTGTGATGATATTGTATGCAAATAGCTAGAGAAGTCCCAGCCCAATCTTATAGACTACAAATGATACTAAAAATATTTTTCATGGCTGGGAATAAATTAAAATTAAGGCCGGCTTCCTGGTCATCAACCAGTTCTCACGATGACATGGGCGTCAGCCGGTTCTGAGGATGATGTGGACGCCACTGTCTGTGTCCACGGTGTCGCTCATCTCACCCATTTTGAGGGCGAAGGTAGCTTCTTCAAAGGGCTTCTGCATCTGTCCCCTTCCAAAACGACCTGCAGCAGTGTGGAATACTATGGTCAGTGGATCAGATCAAATACTAATGAAAACGCCTGGACAAGGCCAAAAGAGATGGGCAGATATGTTTCTAGACTTGTTGCGCACATTAAGGACAGACTTCTTCAAACTTGACAAGAACACATTTGAGGCCATGGTGAATCAAATTTTACTTTAGAAGCTTCTTAGTTTTACTTCCAACTTCCTCAGCGTTAGCTGTCCCACATTAGTTACATTATCATGCCCATCTTGATGTTAGCTCTTTCATGTATCAGTTACACTAAGAAGCTTACGGTTGTCTGCTACAGAGTAGCACTTCTCTGCAGTGACAACCATAGAGTCCTAAATCTTCTTATAAGGAGCAATATATCTCTAATCTGACTTGTAGTAAAATGAGCAAGATTTTTTTAAAATCAACTGTTGTAAATCTGCATCCTGTGGCAGCTATTAATTAGAATTTGTTTTTTTTCCCCGAAAAAGAAGAGGGACTGAGGCAACTAATTGTTTTCCTGAACCTCACCAGTGCAGCATTCTTACAATACCTGGAAAGAAAACTTCCATTAAATATCTCTCGATCTTGCAATTATCGATAAAATATACTTGAGATATTAGAGAACCGCCTATATTTCATAAGTAGCTTTGCTATCAGTTCCACTGTGACAACAAAATATTTACAGTTGAACAATAACAGGTCACGTGAATTACACTGTTACAAGGAAAATAGGGCCCATGCTATAGTGGGATTTAACTATGGAATGAAAAGAAATGTTTGCGATATGGTGTATTTTACCAAAGCACATTAGATTGGTGAAGCAAACTAACAACTTTTCAACATTGACATAATAACCAAAGCGAATCAACTGTAAACAGTATTTGTTGTCTCCATGAATTTCACAGAGATGCGCATAAGAATAGCAAGCGTTGATGCAAATGTTAGATGAACTAACAATATAAATTAGATAATAATGCATTTAATGTGGTCCAAATTCATCATTATCTCCATTTTGTATTCCACAATATATACAGCATCAATATAACCTATACATAGATGAAACATCAACTTCCGACAATATAGATAACACTTTGTAGTAATTTATCTTCAAAAAACTTGAACAATTCAGTTCTATTATTCAAATGCTTAATACAGTATTTTGAGGCTCCATACCAGGGTTGTATCTGCATCCAACTACATAAAAAAATCATTTTAATTGATACACAGACTACAAAGAAAAAATTACACCTACTATCATCACTAAAATGATGATTCCCCATCCAAAAAGAAAATTGAAAAAATTATTACATAAGGCATGGAATAGCTAATGGTATTATACTATGTTGGGTTTCACTTTTAAGATGTGGTATAATTCGTGTTTATGAACTTTCAGAATGCTTTCATTACCTCTCCATACTGCAGTATTTCAAACCACACTTATTTCTCAAAAACAAGTGGGAAAATGCTCGAATAATTTCACTAAATATTTTCCTCAACTCCCTGTTTGAAACAAAAAAGGCTCCTTTCAATTGGCCTTGTTTCACACAAGGCATATGTGAGATAACAAATCAAGTCTTCCTTCAGCAAAATATCAAGAAAAACAAAAATATATTCTTGCAGAAAAACTAATTTATATATATATATATATATATATATATAAATTAGTTTTTCTGCAAGATGTGTGATCAAGGCATCCAGTAGAATTTTATTTATTTATTTCCCTAAAAGAATGTACTAATCTTTCTATCTAACCATGGAATTGGCTTAATGAACCCTTCGCTATTAACCAGTCTGAAGGCCTGCTATTAATGCTAAAGCAAGGTCATCTCAGATTCTTTCTCACAACCTGAACTCATATATCTTATCACCAATGCTTGAGAGATGGAAGTTTGTGGCAATGCATAAGCTTCATGCATTTGCCTAAAAGAAATAATTGTATTGTAAAAGTAAAAAAAAAGCAAGCTACAAAATAACACCAAACTTGGTAAGAGAGAGGGGATCTAACATTGCGTACTCCAACTACAGATTTAATGTCTGTCTAAAGAGTCGGTATGCCCTCCTACATACTAAAGTTGCATAAGAAAATATCCATATTTTTTCTCTCATTTTCAGTGAAAGCAATCAAAATCTCTCATAAAACCATTGAAGCAAGGCTCAACGCATTCACCTCATCCACATGTCTTGTACAGCCACCTCAAATCTTGAGGAAACCTAAGGTTACATATGCATGGACCATCTAAGTTGATTACCCACAGCTTTATTCATTATAGAAGCATCTGGTTTGGGAATAAAGCAAGCATAAGACATAGAATAGGATATATGCCTGCCAAACAACTTTCTGAGAATAGATATAAGCAAGGTTTATTGTGCCAATCAAATTTGTTTGTTTCGTGCATAACTGTTCCCAGGGAAAGCTGACAGAAGCTTTTTCTACCATAGAGCCTTCATTTAAGCCTGTCTACCTTTTATAATGTGGGGAAACCCCCAACCAAAATTTATTTCAGAAATTGAAGCTATACAAGAATAGGAATAACTTGTGGCATAACTATTCCAATAAGCATAGCTGTTTTTATCCCGGTTTTTCTCATTCTCAAACCAAACATGGATGCAAATTTGCAAAATCTATCATGGGTATTCACCAACGGTCCACCACATCAGCAATTTCTATAATGTGTCCTCACTAGTGAGTCCTACCATGCAAACTTTAGATAACTAGAACATACAAATCTCATCACACTGTTACTAATCTTGTGTGGTTGTATGAAGTTTATAGCCAAACATATTGACCTATAAAACATCACACCATTTTGTCGTCTTATAAAAACTTATATTATATTTCCATAATGCCAAAGGCATGCAAAGATCGACAAACAATTGCCAGTATGTACCCTCAAATATTGTACATTAATCTACCACTAATTTCTAAGACAACTTAGTTAATCTTTTTCCTCCAAAATCCCTTGCAATAATACATTAACTCCTCTTAAGACTACACCCATATACTGTTCCTCCAAATTCTAATTGTGGGGAAGATGTTGAAAGAACACACCATTGCCTCTTGATTCCAATTTAGTGGCTACATATCAGCCACTTATCAATTTTTTGGGTAAATATAGAATATAATATTTCTCTAATGACAACAAAAGTAAATAACAAGCAGTTAGATAAAAAAAAATAATAATGTGAAATAGATGAGATATAATGTACTACAAGAATCAGACTTGGACATATACCCAAGTGTCTAGCTCAGCAAGAAAGAAAAAGAAAGATGCAAGGATATGTAGGATGACATATAAATATAACTAAACTATAAATTTATACCTTTAAAACATTATCTCTTTAAATATTAAAATGAAAATATTAAAAAGTCATTGTTAGTTAAGACCTTTCAATATGCATGTTTTTCGTTCAAACATCGCAACCAACTTAAAGATATTAACAAAATAATATTTTACAAAGTTATTTTAATACCTATAACCTTAGCAAACCTTGAAATGAACTACTCACTTCTAATATCAAACTTGAGGATCAAACTTATTGTTGGAATAGTTCAACTCACATATTGTTGGAAGAGTTTAATTTTCTTCTAGTCTCTAAAAATGGTTACCAAAAAGTTTCATAAATATCCAAGCATCCAATATGTATCTGATTCGATTTGTATACATATCTGACATGGATTTTTCGAGTTAGATGCAGGTGTCTAGGTAACAGTGATTTGACCTTGATATATATAATGTCATTATCTCGAAGCAAAAGTTCCATAAACAGTCTCCCCTCTTTTCCTTTCTATGTTTATTATTTTAGTTTTTATAAAACTAAGACGGGAGAAAGATGATGGCGGGTTTTGAACCCAAGTCACCGGTATTTGGCACCTGGTGACCACCATCTAAGCTGGCTAGCACCCTCTCGCCTCCTTTTCCTTTCAAAAAAATAGAAAATAAACAGATCACTATCACATATTTCTAGCAGATGAACAGAACGCATATTTCCAGAAGATGCAGCATACATAAAGTCCTAACCTACAAAATTAACTCTCATATGGCATTAATTTATTGAACCACACGATTCTTAAGCATGGAATCTCAGTTCATTCATTGTTAACAGCCAGCCATTAAATGAATTCAAATTATTTACATAAATATTTTAACGCAAGAAAGTATTTCTACATGCCAAAAGCAGCGGCAGAAAGAATCAAAATTACATTCTTTCATCAAAACCTAAACTCTAAATACAACCATGCCTTTGAAATTGAGAAGCACACACCCATGAATCAAAAACACTTCACAAACAAAGAAAAAAGTTCCTGAACAAAATCAAGAAAAAGCCCAAATCTTATCAAGGAAAAAGAAAAAGGTTTAGTTCCGACTAACGCATCATGGAAGCAAAAAAGAGAAAAACGAAGAGAACAACAGAATCCCAACGATCAGGAAAACCCTGACCCTAACCCTAATGTCCGAACATCGGATCAAATCTGATAGGGAGGGGGGGGGGGGGGGGGGGGGGGGGGGGGGCATACCCAGATCGCCGCCGCGCTTGGCGGAGCTGCAGTCCGAGTGGCGGGCGGCGACGTCCTCAAAGCGAGCCTTGCCGGCGATGATGTCATCACGGAGGGCGCGGAGCTGGCGGACGGCGGCGTCCCTGGTGGTGGCGGAGATGATCCGGCCGTCGGGGTCCTTCCAGGAGGCCTTCCGCCGCGATCCCTCGTGCTTTATCAGGATGTGCGAAGCCCTCACCTGCTGTTCCGATGCCATCTTCTTCTCCTCCTCTTCTTCAATTGTTGCCACCGCTGGATCGCAGAGGAGGGACAGTCTTGGGCTAGATTTTATAGACCAGAGGAGAACATAAAAATAACAGGTTCGGTGAGGCGGCGACTTTTGGGCTATTGGAGTGAGGAGCCGACATTCCGCTATTCTCTTAAAAAAAGGCTTATTTGGTTCTTAAAAAAAAATATTAATTTTTTAATCTAATAAATATTTATAAAAATAATTTTTATATACTATTTTTCAAAAAAAATATATAGAAGCTTAAAAATATTTTTTTTAATTTTCAGCCAATTAATATTAAACTTTTTTATATTTTATATAAATTTATATTTGACATAAAATATAAAAATCTTATTTCTATAAAAATATTTTTTTTTGAAAACTTTCATAGTATATAAGTTATTTTTTATTTGATCATATTTTTTTTCCCTTTGTTTTCTACGGACGAAATGGATCCCTTAAGCTTTTTAGCAAAGAGATCAAAAAAAAAAAAAAAAAAATATCATAAAACCCAACCTAGTTAATCTGGGTTGCGTTGGCTCGGGCTCGGGCTCGGGCTCGTATGGTTACACCACAAAAGAAGAGCTCCCCTAGGGTTTTGGGCAGCCGGCATTCCCGAGTTTTATTCCTGAGCCTCAGATCTCTCTTCGTAGCTGCTGCTTCTGCTGCTCTTCGTTTACTGTTTCTATGGCGGTTCCAGGTCCTTACTCCGGCGTCAGCACCCTTGCTTTCGTAAGGCTCTCGTTCTCTCCCTCTCTTACTCGCTCTTCTCCATCAATTTCTTCTCCACGCTTGCTTAATCTTTCTCTGTATCGCTCCAATAGGTGGCTCGTGCATCGGCCTTCACCTTTGGCGTTGTCTATGGGAGTATAAAGCTCTCCTATCTCAGGGTACGTTCGCTTCTAACCGTTTTATCCCGTCCGACTCAATCTCTGTAGAGGGCTGGCATTTTTATAATTCCTCGCATGAATCTAGGATCTTAGTCATTCTTTCGTGATCCTTGTTATCCATTTTAGATTAATTTTTATTGGGGGTTTTTTCCCTCATCTCTTTGAATGCTGCGGTGTTGGTATTATTGTCTTTTTCTTTGAAAAATTGCGCAACTTAGTTCTTCCTTTTGTGAAAAAAAGTACTCAGGTCAGAGCGTGACCATTTCTCACCTTCGAGGGTTGTACTTAGACGTGTTGAAGATTAGGTCTTAGTTTCTTGGAGCAATTATGGCATGTCTTCTTAGAAGATGTCCCATATGAGAGTATTGGGTATTTATTCCACTCAAACCTATGATTTTTCTTATGTAAGCCTGCTGAAAACCAAGTCTTTTTCCCATGGGAATACATAATAGATAGATTTAAACCATAAGAAATAAATTTATACATACAACTAAGGGCCCGTTTGGTAGCGCTTAGTTTGCCTGTTTTTGATTTCAAAAACCCAAGAAGAAGAAATGAACTAGACTGAACAACTTGCATGATGAAACCCTTTTGCTTTTTGAAATTGTTTATAGAAGTTTCAGAGCTTTTGGAAGCAAAGTTTTATTGCTTTCAAAAATGAGCGAAAATAAAAGCAAGGAATAACAGAATTTTGGAAAATGTTATCTTCAGCATCAATCATGAAGTTCTATTTCACTAATTTGTAGAGAAACGGAAACATAGAAACAACAATGATGCCAAACAGGTCTTAAATTTTTGAGGTTGTTCTTTTTGAAGGATGAATGAGCTGTTGATAAGATGGGAAACAAAACTCAGAACTTAGTTTGGAGACCTTTTTTTTCTGGTTGATGTGATGGGGGTTGAGGGGGTTGGTTTTTTTTTCATAATCTCAATGCAGGGGAAAACATGGCGAATGTTATAAACTATCTAGCCTCCATGCTTACGGTGAGATTCCCTAAATGCAAAATGTTTCATCCTAAATGTATGATATAGGTGAAACCATGATATTTTT
Organism: Phoenix dactylifera; assembly: GCF_009389715.1. Taxonomy (NCBI): domain Eukaryota; kingdom Viridiplantae; phylum Streptophyta; class Magnoliopsida; order Arecales; family Arecaceae; genus Phoenix; species Phoenix dactylifera. The sequence continues at coordinate 3,094,185 of NC_052393.1, read as the reverse complement.
GGACTAGATTTGAATATGCTATAATTGGAGAGACATTCCACAGACTAAGGTAGCTCCTGTGGTGCCATGCTTTTAGGAAGTATATTCTTTGCATCAGTTGAATAATCAGATTGTTTGGTTAGTCATTGCCAAAACTGCTCTTCTTCATAAGCTCTAAGCACTTGAAATTTGACTGGAGTGCAATGCTTACCATTGAGCATAAGTAAAGCTGATGCTAATCTATTTTTCCATTGTTTTTTTTAGCTCGAAAAAAAAATGTCTCTTGGAACAACAGTAAGCACTGGGTGTTCAAGAGTTTTTTCAGCAGCACAATTTATCCCAGATCAGCCTAATGGAACAAATGTGGTAGGCTTTGGGTTGGCTCAACTCGGAGAATATTTAGGCCTATTGAATGAGCTGGCTACCCGGAATTCTCTTGAGGATGCTGTTTGAGCAGTTGGTGATGGACATCTTGAATAAATTTCATCAATAGATCATGCAATTTCAGAACCCTACTGGTCAAAAACAAAAAAGAAAAAGAACAAGAAAGAATAGAGTTGGAAGTCTACTGGAGTAAAAAGAGATTGCATAGGTTTAACTGAGAGCGCTATGTGTTATATACCTAGGATAGATTTTTCAATCTTTTAGAGTTAGACGAACAACTGGGATTGTTTTTAAGGTATTTGTTTTGTTATGTTTTAGCTATATATGTAATAGAAAATTAATTACTGAAATTGAAGCTTAAATATTCAATTTTCATCCTCTTTTTCGCTGTGCATTCAGTCCATTGGGCAGCACTGATTTCACTTCTAAAATGTTTAGTACTAACCTCTTTACTTCTTTCAATGTTTATATCAAGTTTTAAACTTAAAGGGGCATTTGCATAGAGCTTAAATCAGTTTGGTGGCAGTTTCTTTTGAGAGGCAAAAGTAGAATCATTTTAAATCCTGATTTACAAACCTTGTGTTAGTTTTTTTTTTGTGGCTTACTTTGAGTTCAAAGTAAATTTTGATGGATTATGTTAGGCTAGGCTAGTTGAGGTTAAAGTCAGCAAAATTATATTAACATATATGATTCTTTTAAAAAATTATCTTGACATTACAACATCATTGAATAATAATGAAATGTGATGAAATGATTAGATGCCACTTAATATAGGCCATAAAAAGTTAGATTTCAACTCTTGATTATGCAAAGGGTTTGTGCTTAATGTCCAATACTACAAATTATGCAGTGTTTTTTGGGTTAGGTTCGATTGTCTCCAAATGATTTAAGAAAAACAAACAATGCTTTATTGTGGAAGTGGTTTCATTTCATTTTTGTTTTTTTCTTTTTCGATAGAGCATAGATTGATATTATCGTTCTCGATTCACTCTATTTATTATTAACAAATTATTAAGAAATAACCTAGATTGTGGTGGCAATACCATTCTTCATTAGGTTATGACTATTCAAGTGGCTCTTTATTATTATATTGGTTTAAAGACACCTATTTCATGCTTGATTTAGGGCTGATACACATTATAATTCTTTGGATATCACAGTACTTAATAAATATTGAAGGTTTCGGAATGACATGTTGCTGAGTAAAGGCATGTTGCAAAATTGCATCGCTTATATCTAGGGTCATAAAAGAGAGTTTGGGTGCTGCAGTGAAGAATCTTGAATGATGTCAGCTTGTAAAAACTGGGCTAAGAGCCATCAAACTTCATCGCTAGGCCCTTTTACGTCCAATCAGTAAATTGAGGGTCATGTTTTGCTTGGAAATGGAACAAGACATGAAACCTTGACAACACCATACCCAATTGTATACTTCATCTATAAATATTTTTGGGAAGTTTTTTAGTTTATCTTTACAGAGGGGTGAGTATTATCTGCATTCTTTGGGCTAGATAAGCCTTGCTTTTATCCCCAGCAGTTCAAAGGGAAATGTTATTCTTGTGATTTGAATGGAGCATTAAATGCCATCTGGAAAAGTCAGTTGTATGGCCTGATGATGTTGCATTCAATACCTAGTTAAATTTTAAGAAGATACTTATCCTTTCCATGTGCATGGGAATTTAGGGTGAGCACTCTAGTAATTAGGGTGGTGCATATAAACCTCTCATATGCGATGTTTGTGTTATAACCTTGTTATACACACAGAAAAACGAGCATGATTAGTGGAGGGCTTAAGGTATGGATTCAAGGACACCATCATGTTGATGCATACTGTAACATGTGTGCCTTGCTAGCAGGAGACCAAATTGGTATAGAGCCATATGCCCTTATAGTTTGTGCCAATTAATGCCTATTTGTGTTGGCCCTTGCAAGTTCATGCTGGTCATGCGGGCCATTATGGACCCATTTGGCTGCGACAAGCCCCGGCACATAGTTGCGTGCATGACCAGCACAATTCATCACTATAATCCATGTTGACAAAAGATGTGCTCTCTGCGTGTCGAGGACGATTAGATGTATAGAAAGCTATTTGTTTTTGAGTGTCACTTGTTCCCACAATTAGTGTTGTTTGTGATTCAAAGTAATGTGAGGGCAACGGTTCCAGACATGGCAGATTATTGCAAAAAGGTGGGACCCTGATGTTGTGCATGGGATGGTAGGTAGATATGTATCAGGGAAAAAACAAGCCAGGCTTTTATCAAAGATCTCTTTCTATGGGTGTTTCATTAAGCAAGTGTTGCAAACTAACAATTATAATATAATTAACAATTCTTCCAGTCTTCAAGAACTTGAAATACATCAGGAACGGGAATGCCTTAATGGATGATTTATAATGCTGTTCAAATAATTGAGACGAGGCTTGCTGACTATAGCTACATTAATATCCTTCTTCCATTTCCCTTTCTTTTTCATGAAAGTGTAACATTAGTCAAGCACTAGCCATCCTGGAGGTAATAAAACATGCCATAGTGCTTCTTGCAACTGGTGACCCTGGGATGGGAGAAGGCATTTATGTTCTTCACTTGTTCGTAGCTAATGTCATATTTTCCTTTTGACCCTTCCAGGCAAAGGCAAAGTCTCACAAAAAGGAGGCGGCAAAGGGCCATCACTGAATGAAGGGATACGGCCAGTTGATGATCCCTCCTGATATGTATCCAGCGACAATTTTTGTTATCATCTTTTGTTTCTCTTTTTTTTTTTTTGGGTTCATGCTTCCTTCAAGGTTGCTCAAATCTCACACATGGAACCAACGGGAGGAATGTTTGACATGTTACCTCCTCTCCAAAAATAATGGCCATTCTTGATGTCAAAGTGGATTTACATCAAAACTCTTCATGTAGTTTTTCTGTAATTTGTCATCTAATTAGCTTTTAGTCAGCATTCTTTTATTTGTGCCCTTTTTTCTGACAAACACCAGGTATCAAAGTGTTGGAAACCTTATCAGTTTTTATTCATGTCAGCGCTATTTGTTTCTCCCACCTAAGCCTTAGCAAGCTATTATAAGCTCCATGTCCCGCTGTTTGGGATGTTTGCCTAATCAGTTGTGTGAAGCATCTGTTGAATTTTGTTTTAGAGAGAATAAAGGTCTTTTGTAATGACTATTTCTTTTTGTAAAATAATATGGGCAAGGAGCAGGAGCAAATCACACGTAGCTGGTCCTAGTTTCAATTTAGTGAGACAGCAAGCATGTGGTTCTAACGACATTGGATAAAGCTTTACCATTTAATTAACACTGAAGAATTAGGAACTTGGCATGGTTTCGCTTTTCTTAAAAAAGTAGGGGTGGCAATCGAATTGAATGGGACCAGAGACGTCGAATCCGATCTATTTATTAAATAAATAAATAAAATTAAATTCTGATGGCATCCCTCGTAAGGGAAGCTCCCAAGCTTGCCATCTACGCAAACTCCCATGGATTCCTGACAGGTCCCTTTGTTCCCGCATAAAGCTCACCATCTGGGTCGTCACAGATCCATAAAGCTATGCGAGCTTTCTCGATCCAAGATTTAGTAGATTTACGGTAGATTTTCTTCCAACGCAAACTTCCATCGATTCCCAACGGGTACCTTTCTTCCCGTATAAAGCTCACCAGCTGGGTCGTCGTCACAGACCCATAAAGCTATGCGAGCTTTCTCGATCCAAGATTTACGGTAGCTTTTCTGGAATCTTTTTTTCTTGGTTTGGGATATCGATGGACGATTTGGAACTTTCCGGGAAATTTCCGTGCGCATATTTCAAAGATATGGTTAATTTTATGTTAATCTAAAAAATATTTTTATTTGGATATTTTATTGTGGTCGAAGATCTTTGTCTTTATTCCCTGCACCGTACATATTCTCGCAGGGAAAGAGGATTTTTTTAAAAGAAATGGTTGGGCAAAGCGAAGTGAAATAAGATTTCACGTCCGCGAGAAAGAGGCATTGCCGATCGAATCGTCAGGCACTAATTAAAAGTGGGAAGAAAGGGGAGACCACCGGCATGGATGCGCGGCTTTGTTGGTAAAGTAATTGATTCCAGTACCGGAAAAGGCGAAGTCGGTGAGAGCTGAGGAGATGACGAGTTTGCCATCGATCTGATTGATAAAGAGCAGCCGAGGTTGGTTTGGTTCTGCAGGGAAGATGGGAGCTCGTTTGGAAAGACTTAAGGGTGCTGCTTCCACCGATCAAGTCCTGGAATGAGATGAGAAACAAGGTGCGCCTCATCTGTTCTCTTTCTAAACACCATGGTTTTCTGGTTCAAGATGTTTATAGCTAAAGCTTGTTGAAAAGTGATTTGATATTCAAGTGCTTAGCTGTTTTTCTCAAAAATTTTGAGCGTTCTGCAAGATTTTTATGGCTGAAGCATCTCGAGAAGTGATTTAATGTTCAAGTACTTGTTATAGAGGACCGAAATCATCTTGAGAGGTCATTTTATGTATTTCTCGAGAAAAGAGTGAGAGAGAAGTGGTAGATCTGCTCAACAGAGTTCAGCCCCATGGAGATAAGGGGATGGTGGATCTGCTTCGCTGTAAGCACATGCCAAGTGTGTGGAAGAAGAGTTGATTTTAAAGGGAGTATTGTGATATGGGAGATTGGTGGGGATGGAAAAAATTATGAATTTTTGTATTTTTTGTCGGAGTGGGCATGGGAGGTATCGGCAAAATTGTGATAGTGCAGCTGGTCCCAGAGAGAAAGAGGTATATGTTCGTTTTTGAGTTTGAATTAAAGTGCACTCGTTCTAGATGATGTCTGGAACGAAAAAGAAAAATATTTGATAATTTGTTCAGAAATCAAAATTGGATCCAAACGTATTAATTCTAGATGATGTTTGGAACGAAGACATCAGATATTCAGTAATGCATAAAGGATCCATATAATGGAAGAATAAATGATTATTTTTTGTTATGGATTTGAGTGTATGATTTCTGGACGATGTATGGAACGAACATATAAAATGTTTAAAGGATCGGCAAAAAATTCTAAGCATGTTCGGGTTTGGAAGGTCATTCGCTCGCCAAACAAAAAGTTTCTCCTCATTTCTCCGAAAATGACATACTTATGCCAGTTACCAATCAGAAAAACTGTTAATACAGATTTTTATATTATATTTTAGTGCAAAGCTTGGATTCATCTTGGGCTCTCTTCTTTTTCGTGGTAACCTCCTAGCAGTTGCCAAATGCTACTTTGAAGAGTTTTTTCAGAAAACATCACTTATAGTATGACTTTCGGCTCGGCTTTGAAAATTTCGTTAGCCCCACATCATGTGCTGGGTGGGAGGGATTGGACTTGGAAGCTTTTTGATGTATGACATGTTATTTCAAATCATTAGCTGATTCCAGTTTCATTCTAAAGCTCCAAAGGTGGGGAGGTAAGGTCCAAGAAATTTTTACTTGGTTCATTGTTCTGTTGCACAATATGCTAGAATTGCAAAATTGTTCAAATGTTAACTTTTCTTCTTTATTTTGCCTGAAAAATAGGAATTTTGTTGATATATATTTGAGGTGCAGTGATTTTGATGGGGCCTTTTGCATAAAGCACATGAGTGGCCACACTGCATGCACATAGATTTCTGAGGAGGTAACTTCCTGTACTATTGAAAAATTACGGCTGTGTTTCTGCTTTATATTTTGTATTTCACATCATCCTACATTAACTTCTTGTTGACAAAAGGATAGCAGGTAAGACTCCATAAAAAGGAACCAACCCAGACCAAGTAATCCATGTCAACTCATACTTGCAACAATGGGAGGCCCATTAAAGATGCATCATCAAATGTAATCATATGTTTCAATATCTAACTTGCAAATCATGTTTTCTCCACATTGAACTACTTTGCAACTGCATAATCTAAATACTTAGATCTCTGGTTGCAGTCTCAGTTTTGTGAATTTGCCAAACAATAGCCTGAAAGTTCATAGAGGAGTGCTATCCAAGTTGATTTCTTCTCCCCTCTTCTCCCAAGTCATGTGAGAAGATAGACATACCCATATGTGCACTTGGTTGCTGGGGCCTCCTAGCCATGCTAGTTCGATTGGTGAACTCAGAGGCCAAAAGACAGCTGCTTGGAGGGTTTGCATGATGGAGGAGAGAGTGGAGTCCATCGATCAGAAATTCACTATGATGCCAAGCGCATCATAATTAGAAACATGGGGCCATCAGGACCTACGAACCGGGGCAACCGGGAAGCTGATTGGGAGAGGCCGTAAAGCTGGCCGCCTGTTCCACAGTCAGGAGCGAGATGAAGTCTGAGTGCAATGACTCGACTAATCCACTAGTTGAGGCAAGTTGAATGACCCAGAGCTGATCCCTCCTTTGATGATATTCGTGCTCAGCGAAGGAACTGCCTAAGCATACTTTTTCGGGTCCAAACTTCTTTGTTCTTTCTAAGTCTTCTTCTTACATAGAAGAACGCAACTCGCTGACGTTCGATCAGCTTTCCTTTCACGCAAAGAGCTCCATGATGAGCATAATTGTGCTGGTATAGCGGCCATTCATCTTTGGCTAGGGTACCTTGTAGGTAACATTTATTTCTTTTATTGGATTTGATGTTACTTATCTAGGTGTAATGTTGAACTAGTTGTTTCTTTCTAATAGGTTCCGGACACCTTCAGCATGGATGATCTGCAAAGTGTCTCCCCTCAACATCAAGGCATGCAGTTTCATCCTGTGGATCGACAATTTTCGATTCCCCATTTCATACCTGATTACATCATGATGCACGATGGAGAAAGTATGAGATGCTGTAGTTGTTATATCAATGGAGAAGGGGATTTGTTGCAAATCAGTAATTTAATAATATAGTTTATCATTAGTATGTTGGCTAGGTTGAGTTATAGCAGCATTTGTTACCAGTTAACTTCATGTCAACATGTTTCCTGTTAATTTTAACTGAACAAAGTCTGATCAATGCCTTGGGTCGGTATTGTGAACTGATACCTGCTTGCATGTTATAGGATCGTATACTTTCTATGAGTTAGTAAATCCAGGATCAGTTTATAGAAGTATTTTTCATATAATTAGAGATGAGCCATTACTCAGTTTCAGTCATACTAAATTACAGTCAGGTATTTTCTCTGTTTCATGTGCTTCGAATGTTATCTCATAATCTACTTCTATTGTTGCGTTGCGCCTAATTTCACAACTAGTTACTGCTAGAACTTGTTCTTTGTTTTTGAGAGGAAATAAGCTTCTGCTTTACTTTCTTGGACTCGACTGTTTGCTCCCAAGGAGGTATCGGATCCATCTTAGTTTCACTAGTGCCTTTTTTCTTTGCATTGCACCATACTACATTCGGATCTTGGCTCTGGATTCTTATGGTACACTTGGTAAAAGACTTGATCGTCACCTGGGCTTTAGTATAAATTTATTCAAAATGATTATGCCTGCAGGTATCAACGGGAAAATAGCAAAAAGTGGATTCTGATGAGGATTGAATGCAATGCAAATACAGTGGGTTGATGTGTCAAATCATTTTTTTCACTTTGGATTGAGATGAAAGCGTAGATGTTATGTGTCTTTCTTTACCAATGTACAGTGAGATCAGAAACTTGTATGCAAAGATAATGGATTAATACATGTCCAACGTATTCTTTTCTTCAATGAGCATGATTTCCTAATAGATTAGGTGTTCTCTTGTTTTGCAACCATGACAAAGAACTAAAGCCTCTCTTGATGCTTTCCAGTGCCTTAATATGACTCTTATGTGAATTGATGGTGATGATAATATTTCTTTCGAAGGGGAAAAAAATTGTTTATACGGTGGATATGCTGCTACCCCCCCCCCCCCCCCCCCCAATAGAAATGCCAACTGGTTGAGCTAAATAAGATTGGCAGGGTCAAATTCCCTTAAATATTATTTTGATGAGAAACAAAGAAATTATCTGGGGCTTTGCAGTGAAGTGGTGATGGAAATGGAATATATTCTCTCATTGACTTGAATATATGCAGCTTGTATGTTTGCTATTTTTTCATGGATCCTCTGTTTATGGACATGTTGTATCTCTTGCTCTAACCTTGTGTAATTATTGGTTCAAAAAGAGCCAGAAAACTCATCCGAGAATCCTTGATTAACTTCTTAAGCCTATGATTATGATGCGCTTGGCGCCCTTTTGGGCCTCTGTGGGGTATTTGGGTTTTGGTACCTAACAACATGGTTCGGCCAGTTTGGGCCGTTGTTTGGATGATTTATCTATTGGGCTGATAAGCTGAGCCTAAGAAACTCTTTATGTTATATATGCATAGATATATTTCCAACTTCGGGGACTGAGGACGAGAATTTGTCCAGAGTTGGTCAGTCCATCACATCGCCAATCCCATCCACCGCTTGATTCCAAACGAACGTCGATTAGAGCCCAATTCCACCATCCCCATTTCCCTATACTTTTCCTAGCAGCTAGCTATATCCAAAAATTGTTACGCCCCGAACCCGGAGCGCACTCCGAACCCAGGGCATAACTGACGCCATATACTTGCAGAGTGGACCATGCGAGCATGCAAAGCTACAAATCCAGTCATAATAATCACAAAGCAACAATAATAATACTTCGATTCTCAAAAACTAATTTAACCAAAATCTAAACAAAATCATTCTCATAATAAATTGTTCCAAAGCAGCATAAGTCAAAATATGCTAGGTAATGCAAATCAAATAAATTGTTCTCTAAACTAGTCTAAACTAGAACTTTCATAATTGCGAGTATCTTTAGAAGATTTAGTGAACTCTCTCGACATCCGAAAAAACATGATTCAGAATCTGAAAAATAGAAAAAGAATGAATAATGAGCTACACTAGTCTAGTAAACAATATAACACAAAAAAATAGGATCTAAGCATGCTAAATAAAAAAATAAATAGATAGCATAAAACTGACTTCAAAATAAATTAATTTTTGAATAATATATATATATTTATTTTGAAATTTATTATTATTTTCATAAACTGATATTATTGACCCAACATTAGGCTGTGGCCATGTAACTCAGTGGCATGGATCAGACACAAAATACACAATGTGCCAAATACTACTATTCTAATCACTGGTGGTTCGCTGTTGCAACTAGTTTCTTAGATTACAAGTCGACAGAGCCAATGAATAATTTCCATTAACAGAGTCAAATCATAGTTGTACTGAAAATACATACATATAAAATAAATTTCATAATTTGCCTAATCATATTTTCAACTTTCATAATATAACACATAATATATTTTAAAATAATTACTATCATAACAGTAACATGCTTGGCCTGTTTAACAAAGTATGAAACAAATATCATAATCAAATTTAGTAAACTATTGTTACTTTATCAAAAATTCGAAAAACATACTTTGAAGCATTAGGTTACTTATTTCTCCTTGCTTCAAAATTTCACTTCTGTTAGAAGAGTCAGGTTCACCTACTTTAATATCATTAAAATATAATTAATTTTATCATTATCCTAGAAGCCCAGCAAAATTTAAAATTAAGATACTATTGTGGATATAGCATTATGCCCAAATCAAGGTAAAGAACAGGTAAAGTCGGTCAGGTGGTGGTACTCGATTATATGGGTCGGTCTAAACAAGGTGAACTAAACTGGTCAAGATCATATATGATTTATGTGATTCAATGAAGATCAGTGGTGACCGAATTCTAAACAGATCAAGCAAGGGCCGAGATAATAGGCCGGCCTACCGCCTGAGGTATTGGGGCGGCTCAGGGCCTCCACCTAGGGTCAACTTAGACCCTAACAAAGAGAGATAAGGCTTCATGCTCGATAAGGATGAAGAAGGATAGGGCTGACCGAGCGATAAGGCCTAACAATTCAATCAGATCGGTCAAGTTCATTCTATTTAATCAAAGATCAAATCAAAGTACAAGTAATTTACAGCAATCGAAGATAGCCAAATCTAGTGAAATCCAACACGACTAGGATGCCAGCAAAGGCCAGGTAAAAGTCAATATGTTGAAAGGTCACAAGTGAGCCAATCCTAAACCTCCTATTTAGGCTAATCTGGAGTCCACAAAGTAAAGACTCAGAACCCTCCACTGAGCCCCAGATCATGTAGAGAGAGAAAGAATGTGTGTGTGAGAGAGAGAGAAAGCTTCTCTCTCTAACCAAGGAAAACGAAGGAAGAGGGTGGTTGTGGGTTGTGCTCGAGGTCAGAGACCTATGGTCGGACAACAGGCGACCGGCGGCGACTGGTTGCTGGCAGCACTAAAACGGATCAAAATAGGAGTTCCAACTACCTAAACCATGGATCCAATGCGTCTCGGTGGCCGAAGCTCTGGCCATAGCTTCCAGCCACTACAAGGGATCAATAAAAGTCTTCAGCAATAAGCACCGGCTACAAAGCCAGCTGGAATCGAATGAAAATAGGATTGGTTTTCAAAAATAGACGAAAATAGGGTGTTGCCCTTCTCGCCAAATTTCAACGATCACCGCCTAGAAATCGATGTTTCAAAAAGTCAAAGAAGAGGAGGGGAGTAGCTCGAAGGTGTCAGGGTCCTTATCAGTTTTTCTACGACAATTAGCCGTGGAGACGGTGCTAAGGTAGTCGACGTTCGAAGAAAAGACTTCGATGGAAAATCTCTTTCCTCCAATGTGTGACACGCGCCTTCCTTTTTTTTTTTTTTTTTTGGAGAAACTAAAGGACTTCTGGGCCGGCCAAATGGGCCTGGCCAGTTCGTAATCACTCTAAAAGGGCCCGGTTATTACAGAAATCCCGAGCGCTCCACTCGTGCCTCGCTTTTTCCCTCGTCCCTCCCCAAAACCCTCCTCTCTTCCTCCTTCGCGAGCAAGAATGGCTGAAGAAAAGGTAAAGCCGGTGAAGAGGGAAGAGGAGGAAGTGGACGACGACGATGATAATGTCCCCATCGCCGCTTCCAGTGCGAAGCCCGTAAAGAAAAAAGAACCCAAGGAGGAGGAGGAGGACGACGATCTTCCTCTTGTCCTCTCCAAGAACAAGAAGAGGAAACACGATGCGCCCTCCAAGCCCAAGAAAGAAAAGCTTGACGGAGAGGAGGATCAGAAGGTTTTCTCCTCTTTCTTATTGATGGATTTTTTTCTGGATAAATTTTCGTTCTTTTTCATGGTTTTGCGCTATCTTTCTTGGTTTTCGTTCAATTTGGTGGAAAAGATAAAGAAGATGGACGGGGGGAAAAGCAATGCAAGACCTTCTAAAGCAAAAAAAGATTTAGAAGAACAAGACGGGAAGGCTGATAAGGTTTTGTCTTATGTGGATTTCTTGCTTCTGTTTGGCATTGTGGTTTTGTTGATCTCTTAATCGATTTTCTTCTATTCTTTTTTGAAGGAGAAGAAGAAGAAGAAAAAGAAGAAGGAAGAGGAGCGTAAGGTGGTCGGGAAGAAGGGCAGGGGGGCTGCTTCTCCATCGAAGGAGAAGAAGGAGAAGAAGGTGTATGATTTTCCAGGCCAGAAGCACAACCCACCGGAGGAAGTATGTCTTCCTTGCCTTCTTTGTTTTCTTGTAAACGGCATTAATTGATTTCAGGTTTTTGCCTAAGGTGAGTTTTCTTTTTATTTCGTTGAAATGCAGCGTGACCCGTTGAGGATTTTCTATGAGACGCTGTACCAGCAGGTGCCTAACAGCGAGATGGCCGCATTCTGGTGAGCAGATTTATTTTCTTGTGCTCATAGAACATTTTCCTTGACTATTTATTAGCCGAAAAGAGATAGTTTTATAGCTAAATATTCTATAAAGGATATAATAGACTTGGTTGAAACAGGTCAATATGTTATGGTGATATTTGTTGTTTGAATTAAATCCTTTCTGGTTTCTTGCTTGCAGCTGTTGCTACTGTTTCTGTATTGTTATACATGGTGCTAAATTACTTATTCATGAAGAAAATTCTTTCATTTTCACATCCTTCTTTGTCATTATGCTGTCACTACATAAGGGTAATTGAAGAATATTTTGGATCAGGATGGTTAGTCAAACTAGCAGTTAACCTCACCTATCTTCTAGAGTCATAATTATTATCATCATTGTGATGCACAGACAACTTATCATGGTGAAAAATTTTCTTGATAAACATTTCTCATCACTAATGTGACCTGTGAAATGGATGCCTTCTTCATAAGAAAATATAGCATAGCATCTTATTGTGCCTAAAGCTGTAAAATGATCTTAAGTCAACTGACTGAGGCTATGATAAGATCTTGTTAGATAATGATATCACAACTGTTCGATGTTTTCCGAGGTTTTTATCAAACCATAACCTGCAAAGGGTCTTTGGTAAACTTCCCTAGTTCACTTAATTTGAAAAACCTGATGAACCATTTCTGATTAAGGTAACTTTCATGAGATTCATTATTGTTGCGACTTGTGAACCTGAAAATGTAATAAATCCCATCAGTACTTCCAACAAAGATCTAACTTTCTGATCTCGTCCCAGGATCTCCCCATGGAGAGCCTTCAAAACTGGAAATCATATTTTTCATGATTGCCTTGACTACTTTTTCTGTTATGAATAGATTGATACAAAACTTTGTATTGATACCTATATAACTGAAGTGATTAAGGGAACCCTGTATCGATGTTGTTGCTGAACCATATGTTGCATTTTTTTTCCCTCTTTCATGTATTTTTTCCTCTTTTTAAATTACTGAACTTATTGTGTAGAAAATGGTCCAATATTCAGTCCTCCAATTACAGTTCACATTCTATTTGATTTGACAAGACATTGTGATATCTATTCTTGCCTAACCTTGCTGTTGATTTAAACAGTAAGATGAAGTAATTAATAAATACAAGAGAAAGAACATATTTACCATTCCTTAATATTTCTCTCTTTAATAAATAAAAACCTTTAATATTAGTTTTAACATTACTATGCACATTAGAAGTTTTACTGCATTTGTAAAGTCCATTGCCGAATCTCTTCACGTTCTGATTTCAATCAGCAAGAGGATAACTATTGTATTAGAGGGAGATAAAAATACATGAAAGGAGGGGGAAGGTGGGGGAAGGAGTTGTAGCTATCAGTTAATGAATTAAAGTAGCTTTCGGCCTTAAGGCAAAGATAATTTGCTAAATTATTAAATATTTTGGTTGTAGTTGAACTCGGGGGACTGGTTAACCAATGCTGAAAGCAAAGCCAAGCTTGCCCATAAACTAGTTATCTTAGCTTGAAAGAATGGCCATGTAGATAAGCCATGTAAGAATTGAAAACTATTGAATTCTCATTAGAATTAGAGTATCAATTATCACGTTTGTTTTGCTTGGGGGTTATCAAGGTGCATGTAGTATGGCCTACCATATGAAAACTGAATGTGCATACATTTTGATATTATCACTAGAAGCTCATATAGTGATAGCACTACTCTGGGAGTCCTCTCACATATTCCATGTATTGCTTTTAGTGTTGGTTGGCATGGCATGATATGTATAATGGTAGTGCCTTTCCTGCATATGGCATTGGTTGCATACTAGTACTTGGCATGTTGCTGCGCCAATGCCAAGAGAGCACGCCACCGGCACATGATAGTTTCCTCCTTGGTTCCATTTAATGTATTCTACAATATGAAGATCAACATCGGCCACTACTCTCGAAAGAGGTATTGCAACACCTATTTTATGAGGCTGAATTGAGAAGGTTTGATATAACTTCTTGGAGTCTAGGGCTCAAATTTGAGTATTGCTTTATTAATTTCAGATCTGTATTTAGTTTAATACTAAAATACTGCAATTATCTTCCATAAGGAGGGGGAAAGGGAGGTAGGAGAAGAGTAAAGTGGAGAAAGAAGAACGATGTGGAGTTCCTAAGAGAAAAGAATAGAAATGAGAGCAACAATAGCATGTTTAAGATAAGAAAGTACCCAATCTTGTTCAATTATGCAACATACTCTCTCCATACATCCACTGGACTCAATATACAGAAACCCTAACCAAGCATAATCAAAGCCAACTAACTATTCCCCAAATAGTGGGTGGTCCTTTGGGATTTTTATAAGAGATAGATGTTGTTAGAAGAGGGCATATAGATGCACAAGAGATATAGGGTGTCCCTCCCTCATTTTCTCTCTTTTTTTGGGGGGTGTCCTGACCAATATCTGGGCCCCACAATTATTACTATGCCCCATAGTTGTGTGTCCTTCCAACCCCTATATATATATATATATATATATATATATATATGCAGGTTTCCTTCTAGGCCCTTCTTGTGCCTTCTTGGGCTGAAAGCTGAAATTTGACACCAATTTGAAGAGTTGAAATTTGGTTGAGAGTCAAAAATGTTCTCAATTTTTGATGGATCATAACTTGATTGGTAATGCTGATCTGATACTAGATATGGGTTGTTGATTGATATTTGAGAGATGGTAAGTATTTGTTATTATTGAGGGGAAGATGGGTGGGTTTAGGTGGAAGGGGAGATTTCTCATCTTCATAAACCTGATATTTGTCAAATCTTGGTTTTGTTTATCTAGAAACCATATGGATTAATGATGGAAGGTTGATCACATTTGTATGAGCATGTGGTTGGTATTTGGACATCTCTCTTAATTTTCCCCACTTACGAGATGCCAAAAGTTAACCATAAAGAATTTCAATTAGAGAAAGTTTCAACCCTACTATTAATTGCAAAAGGAGAGACCCTTATGCTAACCTACTCTTTTTTTTTTCTTTGTTGGAGGGAGGGATGGATTTTGAAGTGGAGTCTGAAACTTCTTACATGGGGACATGCATTGCCCTAGCCAAGAAGGCAACCTATTACTTCATTGGTGAAAACCTTCATTATGTTGTAAGAATTTTACTTCTATTGCAAGGAAATGTAGAGTGCATAACCAACAGCATTTAATGTTCTGAGCCCTAGATTGAAATGGTTAGTGAGTCAAAACCAATAATCCCTTTAACTCAATGTTTGCTGTACCACCTCAAACCATCTAGTTCGAGGCCCGTACCGACCCATATCAAACTAAATTGTACAATACTACCCAATACCACCCAAAATCAGGGTGCATACTTTACCATATTGACTTGTACTGCCCGGTTTCGAGTAGTACTGTGATAAAAAGAGCAAAGAAGGGTCGGAAGCTGTCTCGATACGAGGCGCATACCATACTATACTGAACCAGTAATGTAATGGTATGGTTCTGTGACCGAGATTGCGGACATTGCTTCAACTCTTACTATAAATTGTAGATTAAGAAGCTTACACTTTCTGTCCGGTAATATGAGTGGCATCTTGGTTTAAATAAGAACAAAATTAAGAGGGGAAGAAGATCGGCCAAACCTATCTCTATCAGCATTCCTTTAATCTAGTTGGTGAATTTGAATTGTAAGGTTTGTTTTGGTGTACGGAGCAATAATCCATATCAAGTAGGTCTCAATCTATTTATCCTTTCGCTCAAAATCATTGGGTGCCTCCATAAGTGCAAGATCATATCGTGGGTAACGTATTTTGATAAAATTTATATTCTTGCGGTTATTGATAGGGTAAAAACATAAAGTCATGTAGTGGTTGTCTCGTATGCTTTTTGGTCTTGGGTCAACAATATGCAATATTCATTGGAAAAACACGGCTAGAACTGACATAATATTGGAAAGTATGCTAATTGATCTCATGTTTGGAAACTTGCTAGAGCATGATCACTATAAAATGGTATCATTTTGAACCAAGCATTAAAGTATATCGGCTGCATGCTAGCCTGACACTAGCATGGTCAAGGTATACTGAACCGGCCGGTTCAGCACGTATCGTACCAGTCCTCCCCCTGACCGATATGGTACACGGGTGGAAAACGGTTCTGGAACCATTGGCACGCTGCCTTATCGATGCGAACCGGATCGGTTGGCATCGGTATGGCTACAGGATGCCACTGTGTGCGCGCCGTGGCCTAAAGTGGCCGACAGCCATAGCGCGCACGCTGTCGCCAATTCAGCGACAGTGCACACGCATTGTCCGCTCTTGCACACTATGGCCCAAAGTGGCCAACAGCCACAGCGCGAATTGGCGACAGCGCACACGCACTGTCCGCTCTCGCACACTGTGGCCCAAAGTGGCCGACAACCACAGCGCGCACACTGTCGCCATTCGGCGACAACGCACATGCCCTGTTCGCTTTTCCTTCCCGCCCATTCGGCTATAAAAGCCGAACGATTTGCTTCGAAGGGAAGGCCGAAGAAGGATAGCCGAATGATTTGCTATGAAGGAAAGACCGAAGGAGGAAAAAAATTGAGGTGAGAGAGCATTCTTCTCTTTCCAAAAAAAATCCAGAGAAGGCTAATTAAGGTATGGTTTTCTTTTCCCTATCTTTTTCCTTTGATATTTTTTAAGGGGTTTAGAAAAAATAGCTTAAAAATTACAAAATAAGAGGAGATCATGTCAAATTTTTCGATCTAGGCATGATTTTTTTATACATTGTAGATCTATGGAGGATGTGCATGTTGACATAAATATTTTTATTTTTTAGAATATTATTATTTAAAAATTATTTTAAATTTGAAATATAATAAAAAATATATTAGAAATAAATTTTTTTGAAAAAATAGTAGTACGTTCTACATAATTCAGAAGTAAGTTTTGAGGTAGAATTTTTTTTTGAATTTACAATAAATAAAGATTTTTTTAACTAGAAATTATAAAAATTTAAAAAATATTAAAAAAATTATTGTTCTCGTAAGAATGGAGCCATCAAGGAAAACTAACCTCCAACAGCCTGATATTGGGTGGAAGAATGGGCAAATGCTCGAGGCTCGACACTAGTTTCAGTGCAACTGGTGCGACAAGTGCTTCAAGGGAGGAGGGGTAATCAGGTTGAAGCAGCACTTAGTTGGTAATTTCGGTGAGGTAGTTACGTGCCCCAAATGTCCACTGGAGATTCGGGTGCTGATGAGCAAGAACCTCGCTGAAATCAAAGAAGCGAAGGAGAGGGCTGCTAAGAAGAAGGTGGAGGTGGAACACCGAGCAGCAGAACCACCTTTCTATCGCATCAGGGAGTCAGAGGAGGTCGAGAATCTAGATGAGGAGGAACAGATCCAGACTGCCATGTAGGCAAGTTTGGATGATCAGTGGCCAAGCATAGGGCTCGACTTGGGCCCTTGTTCTACGAGTCGGATTTTGGTTTTGGGATGAGCAGGCAAGATTCAGAGTTTATGAGAACATTCTCAATTAGGAAGGGCGTCCGCAGAGGCGGTGGTTGGATTGCATCTATCCTGAATTTTTTATGATGGCCGAAAGAAGTCATCCAGAGGGATTCCACCAGGAGCGTCCATCCATGATTTAGATCCGCATTCCTTTTTCAGTAAAGAATCGAAGCAGTAGAGGGTTGACTCAATGCTGAAGAAGGATAAGAAGAAGGATATGTGGCAAGCTATTGGATTCTGGTTCCACTTCAGCCATATTTTAGCGAATGTAGCATACAATACGTACTACATATCTGCCATTTCCGCCATACAGACTGTCGGTCCCAGTGTAGATCTTTGAGGCTCAAAAGACATCTACGACGAGCTTCTTGACAGCAATAAGAAGCTGAAGAAATGGATTACTTCCTACAAGAACAAGTGACCCACATATGGACTGACTGTGATGTGTGATGGTTGGACCGGTCCTATCAGGCGGAGCATCATTAACTTTTTGACATACTGTGATACGAAGACTTTTTTCTACAAGTCTATTGATGCTTCGGATCAGGTGCACGACTCCACGTACATTCTCAAACTTATAGAGGAGGTGATTGATCAGGTAGGAGAGAAGAATATCGTGCAGGTCATTACTAATAATGGGCTGCAATATAAGGCCGCCGGAGAGATCTTGATGGATCGGCAGTCACATATTTTTTGGACCCCATGTGCTGCACATTGTATTGACCTTATGCTGATGGACATTGGAAAGATTCGTAGGGTGCAACATATGGTGGAGACAGCCCAATGCATCACTAGGAGTATATCAACATTATTGAGTGGCGGTGGAGAGCCCAAATAGGTAAAAAATTATATCTAGCAGGTAAACAAGAACATTGATAATTATACTGATGGATGTACTTGTATAATTTTACTAAGACAGTCTTGTCAATGTACATCATACTACCTGAACCCTCGGTTTTAGTGCAACGCATCTGAAATTGGTATGAATGACGAACTTCTAGAGGCTCTGCGTAATGTTATTTACAAGATAGAGTCTGATTCAGAAGTCGCGACGTCATGTCTAAAAGAGGTAATTATGATTTAGTAGTATGTGTAAGTATACTGGCATCTTCTATTATTAACATAGTACAACATGCTTCTTTTTTACAGACCAAATTATTTAGAGAGGGCAGCAACAGCTTTGGACAGCGAGCAGCTGTCGTGAATAAGACAACTATGAATCCAGGTACGTTCCACATCAGGAAGACATTGACTTGGCATTACATGGTTACTAATATGACACTATCATATATGTAATTTTTTTCAATATTTTTTGCAGCTGAATGGTGGATTCATTTTGGCAGGTCCGCAAAAATATTTTAAGCGGATAGCTAATCGGATTCTCTCCCAAACGATCTCCTCGAGTGGCTATGAGCGCAACTGGTCCACCTTTGCCCTCATCGATAGCAAATAGAGGAACCGTTTGACACAAAAATGCCTCAACGACCTTGTTTATGTGCACTACAATCTGTGGTTGAGGCTAAAATATATTCAGAAGAAAGTGGAGCTCAAGTATACAGATCCGATCTATAAAGCTTTCACAGATGATGACATGATCCTATGCTCGACCAACAGCAGGATCCCAAGCTTGACGAGCCAGGATCGCCTTCACGACCAGCCGACTTCATAGCCAGCGAGGCTAGGGTCAATCCAGAGCAATGGGCTGAGTGCAATATTCCACGCACTCCCACACCTGATCAGCCGCAGCTAGAGGGGAGCCAATCACTTGGATCCTGGTACGAGACACTCTCTCAGTGAGATGATCAAAAGATACTCAGACGAGGACACTATGGTATCCAGTCGACTCGGTTAGGAGGGCGTTACAGCCAGACAGAGAGGGGCACGAATGGTAAGAAGACAGTTGCCCAATAAACCAAAAAAGAAAAACAAAAGGCCCCAATGGAGAGTGTCGAGGAGACTTGGAGCAACAAGGATAAAAGTTCTGGTGGTGATGGATCTACCAACCATGGAGGGAGTGGAGAACAGTATGGTACTACTCATGAGATATAGTCCGAGGTTGGTCTTCGATTCACCGGTGAGTTCTAGTTTATGCATGCTACATAGGATAGGGACTACGGTCGACCATCTGATAGAGCTCACGAGGATACCATCGCATATAGAAGACGGGCTCCTTGAGATTGTTCACAAGGACCGGATGCAGCTGCAGATGATCTTGCATGTGGAGTAGGATCCATAAACGTATCAAGTTCCGAGTTGTATGCTGGATCTTATTATTCGCAGCCTTAGGCAACTTATAACCCATACGAATATGAATATGGATATGGTGCGTCAGAGGCATCTTCCGGTGGCTACTACCCTACGCAGCTCGGAGCATCACACGGGTCGGATTTTGCTGCTGCCATATTTGGATGGGCCTCTATATAGTCAGAAGACACCTCTCAAACTCAGAGCATAAGCGAGAGATCCGACAGTTCTTATAATGTGGTGCGCGTTCCTTCTAGTTGGCTTGATCTGCCTCCTCATGATTTTACTTATGATCCGGATATTTACGAGGGTCATCGCCACTCAATCCGATTTTAGATATCCGAGAGTGCTTTAAATGTATGTATTTGGTTGTATCTTAATTTGGAGATATTTTATGCTCTTCATTTTATGACTTGTATTATTTGAAAGTAATAAGACGCATCATCTAGCTTAATTAAACCTTAAACATAAACATAAAAACATAAAAACATAAAAAAACATGGAAAAAAAGAACAAAAGAAATCAAATTTGACTTAATTTCATAGAAAAAGATCCAAAAGAGAGAGAACTCCCAAAAGAAAAAAAAACAACGCTGTAGCCGAAATCCGGCCGAACCAACCGAACTGTTTCACCACCAGTACACCGACCGATACCTGTTCGGTGTACCTAAAGCATGGTACTTAAGTCTTAAGGTGCTCTGTCATGCCATTTCATGCTAGTTCGTGGCATGTGCTGGAACAGGAGCATGCCAATTGATGGCATGCTGCCGGTATGGTGAGGCATTATTAGTATGGATTTCAATACAACCTTACACATTCAACTTTGCATAGAATTTGTTTTTGGGGATGGATTTCTTATAAATGGAATGTTTATATTCACACGATAATGTTTTTATTTTAAGCTAAGTAAAGAATTTTTTGGACAGCATCTTGTACTAAGAGTGTTGCTTTAAATAGGTTGTCAATGTATTTGTTGATTTGGTTTGGGTCGAGGCCAACCTTCTATACCAGCATGTCAAGGATTGACCAGGGGCTGACTGGCCATCAGCTTCGCACTATTCTACCTGTATTTGTTAGTAGGTTGACCCATCTGATCTGCTTGGCCTGCTTAATTTGCCTTATAGAGAGATCAAGCAAAACCCTGATTCCCATAGTTATTCATTGGTGAAAAGAGGGATCAAAGGAATTGACTTTTGCATTGTTTGAAATCACACGGAGTGGGAAAACATGAATTACTTTGTTTGTTTTGCACTATTGATGGTGAAGGCCGAATCGCAGGAAGCTACTGCATTTATCAAAGTACCCCTCCTTGCCTCAAAAATAAAAGGAAAAACTTGGCATAATATGAGTTTTTTTTCCAGTAAAAAGTCAATAGAATTTCACGGAATGGCTCTCACTTTCTCGCATGGAGTTTGCAGACAGTCCTAGCTGATGTTACTTGTCTTCTTGGTCGTTGCAATTGCAGCAAAACATCCTCTTTATTCTATAGTTTTTTTGTTGATGAAGTATTTCACTCTGGTCTTGTAGCTTTTGTTGGATTTACAATATTTATTTGACCAATCTTCTCTGCTCTACAGATTCCTTCATCTCATAAATGTTATTAGCCTCTGTTTGTTTCTGCTCTTTCCATATTCTTGTCTAGTCTTAGAAGATCTCTCACCATATGATGTCTAGGAAGCAAAATGCCTCTGAATTTTGAATTCTAGATTTAAAACTTTTTAATGAGACAGATCATAAATGCTTAGTCGGTGTGCTTGAAACAAGTACTATAATTGGGACAAGTATACCTCTATGTAAATCAATATTCAATATTCTGACCTAGGTTTTATTCTTTACTTTGTGCTTGAAGCAATAAAAAAAACCCTCCATATATCTAAGGATCAACAAATATATGAGGTTACTTTTTCCAAATCATTTGAACAATCTACTACTTTGAACGGATGATTAATGAATGACCTTGGATATTAAGGGCTGAGATGGTTACTTGTTAATCAAGTTAATGCAGAGATTTTTCTCTTATAGTTACAGAAAAAGTTGTGAAATATGTACATTCATGGGAGTCTTAAGAAGGCCCATAAATTCTTTATTTCATCACTGTGCAACACTCTAAGGGGTATGGATCTTCGTATAGCCAAAATTTAAGAAGTATGTCATCAATTCAGTAATCATCAAGAGACCTTTCTTCAAAATATCAAACTTATCTGTGATAATAAAAGATTTTATGATCATGATTTGGTGGTTATCATAGTGAAGAAAGCATAGTAGATATTTGATATTTAGAGCCCTATAAGGACAGTTCCAAGTGGTATACTATAAAATATGCTGTTCTTTTTAGCCAAGACAAGACTGAGTTGCAAGCTCATATGGAGTGGAAGGCTTGATGTTCCATTGGCATATCCAGAATGGCCCTTTGGAGTTAGATGATGCTATATACAATGTAAATGTTGTGGACGTTTCTCAATCAAGTTGTAATAAAAAAGTTGGTTTTTGATGGCAAATTCCATCTGACATGGTGAACTATTGTCTTTGCGCAACTGCAAAGGATATCCATATCTATAATATGTAGATCGAATGAAGGTTTGCTTTCATGACCAACACCATGATGTGGACTGTTGATCTAGTCAGGTACGAAAAGAGTAGCAAAGAGAATCCTACACCTGTTGCTTTAACTGGAAAATTTCAACACATTTCCATCCCGTTCTATATGTTGATCTTGCTAAGGAAGCCCCTATCTTTACCTAAGAAACAAAGGACATAATGAGCTTGGTGATAACAATGAGTTGTTTTGTGCAAAAGGTAGTACTAGAACAATGCCTTGTGCATGGCTAGAGTCTAATATTTAGGTTCAAACTGGTGGTCATATATGGTAGGAAGCCATATAACCTTGTTATCGATGGCAGTTTGCTGGGAAATATCTCCCCTGAGCTTCTATAAAAACTCAAGCAAAAGCAACACATGAAAAGAGGTCATATCAGTTGTCATGAGACACTGATCATCAACAGTTATGATCATGAAATTACTTACTCAGCTTCTTTATTTTAATATCATATGTTGATTGAGTTTTATGTAATTTGATGTCTATTTGTTAGATAAATCTTCTATGGATGTATATGATAAAGGAGGAACTCATGATGGAAGGGGCAGCACATTACCATCAGGGAACAAAGATAATTCTCATGCCTATGCAACTAGAAAAAGAGCAGCACATCGTTATTCTTAGCTGGAAGACTCCTGATGGATTTAATCTATACTCAGCTGCCAAGGTGAATTCATTATGGTCAAACATGCCAGATCCAGATTTAGGTTGTAAAAAATGGGTGGAGTAGCGCCAAGTAACAGCATCTTCACACGATCAACATGTTACTTAATGACGAGCATTATGCAGTATGCACTGAAGTAAATGGGTTTATTTTAGCTTGGCAGAGTGGGCTTGTTTAGTTGGTTTCAGTATTTATTTATGAATTTTCTGGATCATGAGGATTCTGATGCAGAGGTCTTAAACACCTTTCTTCTTTTGTAAGAAATATCCACAAGAGTCATAGTTAAACTATCTTAAGATGGTATACTGGTGTCATTAGTTTTGGGGCTTAAGTGCATTTTTTTTGATCCTGCTTTATATGGGCTTTAGCAAGTGATAAACTTTGAAGCACAGTTTTGTTGAAATATTTAATGTATCATATGATTTTAACATGTAGACTTTCCGGCATACTTCTTTTCTCTCCAGGTATCTCTTCCTTCCAGCTCTCCATCCTCACATTTGAGTTTACATTGTTTTTCTTCTCTTTCCTAAGTGCATTGGGTTCAACAAACTGTAAAGCGACAGTTTCGCTTGTTTTTATCGCCCATACTCTTGACATTTTCAGCACCACTCGGTGATTTGTTTGTAATTCTCGACTGCTCCTTGTTTTAGCATTTTATACTTTTATTTTAGCTCTCAATTTATGCCTTCTTAATTAAAAAAAAACATGTGAGAACCTGCCAATTAACTTCAGAAAATGGAAGGGATAATTCCTCTCAACCTCATTCTGATCTTTCCCCACCCTTCTGTAGGATGATGGAGTGGGGCTTGCTTTCGTTGGAGGAAGCTAAGGAGGTTTATGAGAAGAAGCTGAAGAAGGCCCAGCAACAGAAGCTTGGGTCGCCTGTCAAGCCCGTCTCTGTTAAGAAAACAGCAACCGTCTCAGTCAAAAAAGTGAAGGGAACAGTCTCGAAGGCTGCAGTTATTGTGACAACGAAGCGAAAGGCCAGCGATTCAGAAGCAGATGATGATGAAGACTTCATTGTGCACAAGAAAACAATCAAGAAACAGAAGGTTTCTAGCTAGCATTGCTCCATCCGCTACTTGTTTTATTAGTTCCATGTTACCTTGTCGCTTCTTGCCATGTGCTACTGCACACAGGTCTTTGCCATAGAATAGTTTACTTTTCAAGGTGTAGAAGTTAAGAAAGCTTGGATATATGATGAATCCTACGATTTATATTATTCACTACCTACCGCAAGAAAGCTTGGGTACATGATGAATCTTAGGATTTATTATTCATTACCTACCGCAGATAGGAACTTGAAACTTCTAATAGCTACCATAGTCCTTTTGACCGGGCATGGAAGAATAGCTACATGGAGGTTATTTTCATCTTATAATGAATAGCGCTTTGACAACTAATGTTATAATTTATAACATCACTTTTTTTTTTTCACTTGATTAGAGGAGTCGTGCCTGGTAGAGGTTTAGTGACCTAGTGGGGGAAGTCACCGTGATATCCTTTAAATTTATGGGACTGCTAAGTTGTCATTAAACAATGTGGTAAAGAAAGCTTTTGCCTTCCTAGTGCAGTGCCACTATTATATGGCGAGGCTAAGGGAAAGCACATGCTTTGTATTGAAGGAGTCATTCATATGGTGGAAAAAAGAAATGATTCTATGTAGAGTGTGGTTTCTGATAACGAAGCAACCTTGAATTTTGTTGTCACCACCTTGGTTGAATGAATCCAGGGGCGACATCTTTGCAAGAATAATCTAAGGACTTTATGATCTTTTCTGCATGTCGCTTCAGTTTTCAAACAAAAAGATAATATAGAAGGAATTTGATGGCAACCTGTCTAAAGAGTGAACCTAATTCTGAATTACTTTTTCTTTTTTCTAATTTTTAATTTTGAATCAGGAGATCATTTGCCTCCCTGATTCACAACTCATCCACTACTTCAAAATTGGCTAATCGGTCTGCTCATTTATTGGTCTCTTTATTGGCAAACAGAATTTCTACATTTTATATTGCTACTAAACCCATATGGCCAGGAGGCTCTTTGACAGCAGAGTCTTCTCAGAAATGCTCGTGCCTTCAGTTTTTGTTGGGTTTTTTTTTTTTTTTTTTTTTTTTTTTGTATTTTTGCTATAAATTTGAGATTGATGGTAATCTAGTATGTAACCTGCGCTACGCGGCGGGGTTTAACTGGAACAAAAGAGAAAATACCGAATATATTATCAATCTTCGTTGACTGTAGGTTGTTCACTTGAACTGATATTAGAGTATTATTCAATTGTGAAGGTTTTGTAATGCAATAGAAATATAAATGATTGCAAAAATAACCAAACAAATGGCAAGACAATGATTGAACTAAAGTTACCTCCATCGTAATCTCTTTGCAGGTGGCGTTTTCAATAGTTTTCCATATGGGTTATGCGAAGTTATTTCAGAATTTTTTTTTCGGAAGCGAAAAAAGAAAGACTCCTAATTAAAATATGTTATTGGATTTTTTTTTTTGTAGGAGTGGTTTGCTGAAAAGGTTCATACTGCCACCAAGGTGGTAGCCTAGTGGTACTGGGCAGCAATTCTAACCACAAGGTCCCAAGTTCGAATCGCTGCGGCGACGATTAAATTGTGGACCGGAGCTCACTACTTTGGCCACTGCTTGGACTTGTGGTGTAGGACCGCTCTTGAACCGCTAGTAGCCGGGGTGGTGCCGGGTGTGACGTACTCACACGTGGAACTCGAGCCAGAGCTCAGAGGAGTAGCTGAGCCGGGCCTACGGGTGGGAAGGGTATGAGTAAAACCGGTCGGGGTGCCCAACACACAGCCATTTCTGCCCGCATCGAACATTCTCCTGGCGGGGCGGGGGCCCAGTGGGGCTGCTACGCGGGGGTGGGCTTGTCCCTTCCTCCCCCCTACCCCTTTTTTTTCATCAAAAAAAAAAAAAAAAAAGGTTCATACTGAATCTGTTTCTCGGGAGTTGAAAAAATAGATTCTTGTAGAATTAGAGATGAAAGTTCAGATGCAAAACTTCCATGTAAATTACCTAGCTAAGATTCACTTTTCTGAAAAATGTTGGTTACCTTGAAACTATAGCTATTATCATTAGAATTTTGTGAACGAACCATAATTTAGAAGATGCAGCCGTCATTGAAAATCTTTTTGATAACAGCTGGAAGAGTGCATCTGGGTTCATTTCAAGATTAAGTGTTGGGATGTCAATTAGTTGCTGAGCTAATTTTCTAAATATGATAAAATTTGCTATACCAGTACCATCTTCGACAATAGTGTTTAATTTATGGCTAGCAAGGTTAGATATATGACATTTATTTTTTTAATTAAAAAAATTTATCCATTTATAACAAATAAAATAGGATAATTAAGAAGATATTATGATTCTACCATGGCACTGAAGGTTGATCGTTTTTATGATATTAGTTGCACCAAAATTTGTCACTTTAAATTTTTATTGCAATCTTGCAACTCTAGCATGCTTTGCACAACCATAAAAGGTGTCAATTTCATTTAGATTTGCCTTACATGTGAGTTTCACCTCCTAAAAGAAAAAAGAATAATTTGAGTTTCTTGTGTGAATACATGATATTTCATAATTAAATTTCAGATTATACTTAAAAGTAATGTGGATTCAATTTTAGTAATTCTTTGGTTGTTTTTCTATTGGTGATAGCTTCATCCTGGGGATTAACAATAATTTGTTGCTCCTATTCCATAAATCTAATTAGAGCAACTAGTGCTTTTATCCTATACACAAATTTATAGGTATATTTAGATCATAATACATGATTCTAGTTTTTGTTCAATATATTATCGTAAATTTCTGTCATAACTTTTTTCGATACTTTATTATGTCCAACATCCCCATATCCATATAAAATCTTGATATCGAACTTGTTGATAAGCATATTTTTTTTTGTAGATACAGTGCATATAAAGTGCTTTAATAATCGTAAAATCGATTTTCTTAGTAGAAAATACTATAGAGAAAAAAAAAACTTTTATATATTTTTACAGTCATGTCCATCAAAATAAAAATAACTATGCCTTCTCTTTTCCTTTCACGAATAATATTTTGATTGACCTCTTTAGCAATTTGGCCTAGAAGGTGACAGATAACTTTTGCATGCTACAAATTAGATAAAATAGTTATGGACATTTAATAATATTGTACTATTTAAAGATAAGAAAAGATAGATGAATGAAAATATTTGCATATTATGATAATTGAAAAGAAAATTGAGTAGATATATGTTACTTTAGATTTTTCTATTTATAGAATCCAACTTTTGCTTGATATGGGTTTGCTCAAGAGATCCCACAGCTATGATATGACTAATAACATCTGCAAAATAAATAGACAAATATAGTCAAAATATTTTTTTAAAAAAATCATGAATAATGGTGAATAAAGTTTATGTATACCTGTTTAAAGGAAGATCATTATAATTTCTAGCTGGAAATTCATCAAAATTAATAAAATTAAATTGTTGGAAGGGGTATGGAGCTGCTGTCACCATCAACTTGTTGTACAATTGTCCATCCATTAACATAGATAATATATTGATGCACAGCAGCTCTACAACTTTTTTATTCAAAGCCACATTAAATTTTTCAAAAATATATACATTCTAAATGACCAAGCTCTTGACTTGTGTAGCATCTTCTTTATAAATTGATATTTGAATCGTAGTTTCCTATATAAAATAAATTTATCATAAGTATAAAGATAGAACACACACACACACACACACACACATATATATATATATATATATAATGATAAGGAATTATTAAAGAGTCATTACAACTTTCTCATCAATCAGGCTACAATCTACACTTAGCAATTGATTATCAGCATTGGGATTTATTGAATCCCAAATTCTCGCAAGCTTGACCTTTATCTTCCGGTTCTATTTTTTCAGCGATAGCTGCGATAGCAAACTGTATTCCATATCTTTTGCTATTCTTTTTACAAAAACAGTATAATATGATATGCAACAAAATTAAAAAAATCAGATAAAGTAGTGTTATCTGATAAATCATAATATATTACTATATAATGAAAAAAAAATACCTGAAGGCCGGCAATCTTTTTGTATAATCTTCTAGCCCTGTATATTCATTTTTTATCAGATTTTAAGCTCCTGATGCAATGTAACATGCAAAAGCGTAATATAAAGTTGACCATGACTAAATACTGGGCCAAGCAAGTACAATCCAACTTTATTTTAAATTTGATCTTGAATATTGTTAATTATCATAGCATAGCAAAGTCTTATTGGAAATTGCCTTCTTTTAAAAATAAATGACCATTTTATTTCCATTACTTGTGTTATTTTGCAGGGAATATAAACCAATATGACTATGTGGGATGACTTTTGCTTCAATGATTATCTTAGTACCACTACAAAGACCTGCACTTTGATTGATATTACCTAATAACATTATCCAAGCACCTCTTTCAACCTCAAGTCATAATGTGGAGCACTCGGGTTTAAAATAAGCCTATTTAAGCCCACAAATGCTCAACCTTTACAAAGACCTTTTTTCATAATATATTATAATACCCAATCTTCTCCTATATATCCTATTTAAGTCTACAATTAAATTACATCTGTCTCTAATAATATTATAATATTCTGCATTACTTAACACATTTTGCCAGAACAGTAATAGATATCAACCAAGAGCTTACATGAACCTATAAAATTCAGACCTTTCCATATCCATGATTTCCCAAATAGGCACTCAATATTCCACTGATTCTAAAAAAATAAAAAAATACATCCAACTATTCTTCATGTGTGGCCTTCTAAAATTATCAAAAATCTTCTCATTTAGTAAAATATAAATATAAATTTTTTTATTGAAAACTAATATTTTTTGATCATTTAAAACTATTTTTTAGAAAATTATTTCTTCATTATTTGTTTTATTGGGAAATTAATAGAATATTCCACTATTTTTTTAAAGAAAAAGAAAACTACATCCAACTATTCTTCATGTCTGATCTTCTGAATTATAAAAAATCTTCTTATTTAACAAAATATAATTATATCAACCAAGAGCTTGCATGAACCGTAAAATCTAGACCTTTTTATGACCATGATTTCCCAAATAGGCACCTAATATCCCACTGATTTCTTAAAATAAAAAAAAAATCCAACTATGATTCATTTCCAGCCTTCTAAAATTATCAAAAATCTTTTTACTTAGGAAAATATAATTATAAAGTTTTTTATTGTACACCTTGGCGGCTTGTAATTGCTGCATATGGGCTGCAGACATAACTTCAAAAGACTCTCTATGGTAGCATCAGAACTGGAACGCGAGGGGAGGCGTTCTCCAACACCGTCGGAGAAGACGGTGCAGTATGCCCCTTCCCGGATGCAACCTAAAAGGGTGATATCAAAAAAATCACCTCCTCACTTCCCAATCAGCAGAAGAGTCATTGCATCACCCAAGTACTTCTTCAAACAATTCTCACTCTCATTCCCTTCTATCTACTCAATTGAATGAAGCTTTAGGAGGAGTAGCAGAGTATCAACATCGAGTCACATCGACTGGTTCTCAGCTGCAGGCGGTAGATGTGTATGATTCAAGTGCTTTTGCTTCTTAAGGAGAGTAGATTGGTTTAGTTTCAGAAGGTGAGTGGGGCAGAAGGAGGGTACGATCGATACTACAACACCATGCATGAAAGTTTTAATGTGGAATTCCAGGGCCCCTTCTGTAAAATACTCTTTTAAGTCCTTAGTTCGTTCCTTTGCTCCTGATATTCGTTGTTTTGTTGAAGCAAGCTGGTTGACAACTCACTGCTTCGTATACACTGCATATGATGGGTCCAAGTTGGGAATATTATATGGTGCTAGCTGATGGACTTGGTGGTCCGGCGGAAGGATGTGGGGCAATTAGTCGAGCTTCACTCATAAAAAAGATAGGCATCATTACACCATCCTCAGGGCCCTTGGTTTGGTTTTACAACGTCGAATACTGTGGGAGTCTGTTGGGCAGGCTTTTATATTGCATCTTTCTCTTTTATCTTTTGTTTGTTTTTTTTTTTTTTTGTTGCAAGAACTGATGAATCATACATAAGAAGTATGAATACACCCAAGAAAATCAACCTGAAGTCCACCGAGTAATTCCCTCTCTCCTAGCCAAAGAGGTCTTTTCAAAATGGTTAGCCGCTTACGAGGCTACCCAATCTAATATCTCATTGGAATTTTGACAAACAAGGGAGAAATCTTTTGGAGCTGATTGAGATGTTAAGGACTTCCGAGCCTTTGTGAGGAATCCTAGGTTGGTGGACCTAGGATTTGAAGGTCCTAGCACCTTATTTATGTGCTGTAATATCTGTTAACAAGATTTGCTTCAGATCATTGCCTCATATGAGTCTCTATTAATCAGGTTATAAGAAAGGCTTGAAGAGGGTAGGAAAACCTTCTTCCTGATATCAGCTTATCTTATCATTTAATTTAAGTTTAGGAGGGCACTGGCGAGATGGCGGCACATGATTGCATGCCCCACAACCAAGAGCATCCTCCACATTTTTCCGCCCGTTCATATTTGTTCACACGCGTATCTTCAAATTACTTATAAGATTTTTTTAACTTACTGCATGGTTTAACAAATCTACTTACAAACCATTATTTTTCATGAAAATATTTTATTAGTTTTATAAATTTTTTATAAATAATTTTTATAATTTTTTTTTCTAATAATAGATGCCGGGTAGCTTTGCCTCCCACTTCAATAATAATAATAAAAAAATCTCTCCAAATCTCCAAAAACGCCTTCGTGGTTGTTTCCAGGCAAGAAACTCTCCGAATTCTCACGTCGGCGAAGGGAAAGCGCGTGCGGGGATGAGCGTGTTGGCTCCGCGCGTCCGTGCTGGCCGACCCGATCCCGTCGTCGGCAACACCAACACAAACCGAAAGTAATCAAACCAACCAACTCCAAGGCATAAAATAAACGGGCGCGGCCGAAAAAGTCCAACCAACTCAACGACGGCAACGACGGGGAGAGAGGACGCCAAGAGAGAGAGAGAATAATTTAGTTTCTTGTATTTGAACGATTGAAATACCAAAAACCCAGCCGCGATCACGAGACTTCGAAAAACAAACTAAAGGGATTTTTTTTTTATTTTTTAATCTCACGTCGCCTTTCTTCTTGGCTTCCTCCCAGGTCTCGTAGGTCTCCTCCTTTTGACCGTTTCTCCTCCCACTCTCTTTCTGCCCCTTTCGATCCCTCTAAATCTCACCCTTTTAAGCCCTCTCGCTCTTCTTTCTTGCAAGCATACAGCGTTTTTGTGATGTGTTGATGTTAATCGCTTTGAGGTGGACGAAGAGAGGAGGAGGAGGAGGCGATGGGCTCGTGCTGGTCGTGTGCCATCAAGGTCAGCGGCTCCAGTAGCAGCAACGCGGCGGCCGCCGCCGGCGGGAACCAGGACCAGCCGGAGGCGCAGAACCGGCGGGGTAAGCAGGAGGAGGCGGCCGGGAGGAGGGCGGGCGGGAAGGTGCCGTGCGGGAAGAGGACGGACTTTGGGTACGACAAGGATTTCGAGAGCCGGTACGCGATCGGAAAGCTCCTGGGGCACGGCCAGTTCGGGTACACTTTCGTCGCCACCGACAAGGCCAATGGGGGGCGGGTGGCCGTCAAGAGGATCGACAAGAAAAAGGTAATTCCGCAAGACATGGGGTTCTTACTTTTCTCTTCTGCAAAAAGTTTCTTTCTTGCTGGATTTTTTTTTTCATGGATTTGATTGGCTGACTTAAACTGGAGATTTCCATTTGTATCGGAGAGAAATAAATATGTCTTGATCCTCAAGAAAAGGGGGGAAGATCTTGACACTAATTCTATTGTATATAGTTTCGAAGCCATGCCTTATGTTTTTCTTTTCTTCAATTTCTTAATCCTGCACGCTTGTGATGCAATTAGTTAATTATTTGTTGCATCAATTTGTACTGGGTTGGTACATTGGAACTCCTTATTTAATTACCAATGAAGTACTCACCCCTATTTAAGCTTCAAATCAGTACGTGGCCTAAGTGATATGGCTTAATTTTTCCTTAAATTCTTAATAATGAAATAATATTATGATGATGATACTAGAAGGCTGAAAGTCAAGTCAGTGTAAAGCTCTTTCATCGGTTGATTAGACATGGAGGATCTGCTAGCAGCAATTCTTACGAATTTATAACCTGACAACAGAAATGTTCTAGACAGGCTAAAACTAACTCCAGAAATTAACTCCAGAAATGTTCTTGCCAATCTGGAAAAAACAGCTGTTCTTCCCAACACCCTGTGCAGCACCCAATTTCCCCAAACAATTCTATACGGAGGAAGAAAGAAGGTAGTAGTTGGATGGAGCAAGGGCACTTCTTGCTAGGTAGTTGATCCAGTCTCCAGATGTGCTTATGTTTAAATGCTGTATGTTTTGGTGTACCTTTATACTTGCTGTGCCTATGGCGCACTATCCTGGTAGGAACATATCCTAGTGTGTGCATATCGAACAATACGTGCCATATGACAAAGTAGCAATCCTTTAATTTAGATAGAAGAAAGTAATTGATTATTTTTAGATACTCTTTTTTTTTTTTTTCCAAATAGACAATTCTGTTGTACTCTCCTAGTCTAAATCTAAGCATGGACAATTGGACATGTTAATCAGAAAGTGCCTGCATCTTTGGCTATTGTTGGACATGCTAATCCTTGGTGAATGAATATAACATTCACTTAATTAAGCATTGCAATGACCTAAGGATTTCTATCTATTAATTTTGTGGGTATGAATTTTATCTCTCTGTTATTGACAGTGAAATATATTCTAGTGTTTTGTTTTGTTCAAAAAATAATGTTCAATAGTTTGACATATTTATTGTTCATTTCTTATCTAATGATGCAACAGGTACCCCGGATTGAAAAATATGCCCTACATTTTGTTTACAAGGAAAATCTTTTCTGCATACCATGCATCTTCTGGATAAAGAGTGTCATTCCCCATTGTTTTTGCCCCAGAAACATGCCTATAAGGTTATATTAAAGAAGTTGGAGAGAGATGAAAAATGACCGCCCTTTTGAAGGGGGAAAAAAAAGAATCCAAGCTGCTCACACATATGCTGTTCAGCTGAACTTTTATTTATTATCTCTGATTATGCATTGGATAAAACAGTTGTTACTATGTTTATCAATTCTAACTACCACTAGAGAATATTTGAATTTCATGAGGCAGCTATTCACCTGCTCATAATTGTTTTATTGGTAATTGGTATAAGGTATATTATTTCTTGGCAGATGGTCCTTCCTATTGCTGTTGAGGATGTCAAGCGTGAAGTGAAGATACTGAAAGCCCTAAAAGGACATGAGAATGTTGTCCACTTCCATAATGCATTTGAAGATGATTCTTATGTTTATATAGTTATGGAGTAAGTTTTCTATTATCATTAGATTAATTGTCTTTTGCAGTTATGTCTCAAAAGTCATTTGTGTAGGTAGCAATGTCTTTTCTTGACCCATTATGGGAATGAAATCATGATTTTATGTTTATGTGCATAAATGAAACTAAAATATATCATGATATACTGGAAATGCATTCTTGCTTGTCTTTATGATCACTGTTAAACATGATTTGCTTGCTAACTTGTTTGTATTTGCTTATAACTAGTCTGGGCCATTGTATCATCATTTTTATTTGATATATATTAACATGAATTTTCTAAAGAAGTGGTATCTTTCTAACCAAAGATATAATGTAAAGGTAAATTCTGCATTACTGTTATATTGGCCAATAGGGCTGCTGGTTGGCACCCCTCTCCTCAGTGCATTCTCTGGGAAGAGATTCCAGCTTTGATCCTGGAAGGTGGTGGTCATGCTGTATTTCTTCAAAGGAAAAAAAATAGAAAAGAAGAAAGAGGTTTAGCGATTATTGTTATCTTCAGCTAAAAATGTTTTTCTTGGTAGATATTACAATATTTCATGAATTGGTGCATGTAGCATTTATATCTCTGTAGGATGTACAAAATACTTCTCCATGACCCTCTTTAGTGTTTAAACCTATGGCACCCCAATAGGTCAATCTGTTTGACCTGTTGTTAAAAATATAGGTCAGGTCAGGTCATAAGGCACTTTTTGTAAAAGACTGGTAAAAGATCCAACTTCTCATAGCTCAACCTGGATGGTTAGAGGACCTTTTGCAGTCCATAACATTGTGTATTTTTATTAATTTCTTTGTTTATGTCATCTGGACCCATCTATGTTTGCATCTGTTACCTGTGGCCTGGCCACCAAAATGGTCAGTGCTCAGATATGAATTTCAGAACAACTAACAAAATGTATTTGCTGTTGGTTTTTATTTTACTGCTAATCTTTGCCTTCTCTGCTGAGAATATCTTGAGTTGAATAGCGTAAGTCGTAGTTTTTTCAGAGCTAACCTTATAGCAGTTGCACTGTTTTAGTCACGTAGTCACATTTTTGTTAGTCTATTCTGTTTGTTGAGTGATATGTGTATTCTACTGAAATAACAGCGGGTGTTCTCTTTTTTTAAAAGAATGGTCATGATGATGACTTTTGCATTTTGCACTTTTTATCAGATTATGTGAGGGTGGTGAATTGCTGGATCGAATATTGGCCAAGTAAGACTGCTTACTTTTCATTAAATCAAAAAAAACATAATTTTGTTGGTAAAAAAAAGAGAATCAGATATCCTCTTATTCAATTAGATATCAATATCTTAACAATTATCTTTCAAAGTTTAGATATGAATGAGTTTGTTTCTTAGATTCCATTGCTTTTTAATTAATACTTGGAGCACCTTTACAATAACTTTTGCAGTTTAATTGTGTTGATCTTGAACAAATTTTCTGCAGAAAGGATAGTCGTTACAGTGAGAAAGATGCTGCAATAGTAGTACGGCAGATGCTTAAAGTTGCAGCTGAGTGTCATTTGCATGGTTTGGTACATCGAGACATGAAGCCTGAGGTATAGTTTGAATGCACAAAAGCAGTTGTTAAACTTCTGATCTATTGATAGTCGAAGTCTTTTTATGTGTACTAGATAGTATAACACCTTACACGCTTGACCTTTGCAGAACTTCCTTTTCAAATCAACAAAAGAGGACTCACCCCTGAAGGCAACAGATTTTGGCCTTTCAGATTTCATCAAGCCAGGTGTGCATAGGAAACATCTCCAATCTTTGTAAACTTCCATATTTGGTGAATTTGTTTTTCTGCATATTTATGTGATTTGGAACTTTTTACAGAAATAGTATTTTAGGCAGTTGATTTTTAGCTGTATAGATATGACATTTCAGACATGGCATATTCCAGGGAAGAGATTCCATGACATTGTTGGCAGTGCCTACTATGTGGCCCCGGAAGTACTGAAACGTAGGTCTGGTCCTGAATCAGATGTTTGGAGCATAGGCGTCATAACCTACATTTTGCTTTGTGGAAGACGTCCCTTCTGGGATAAAACTGAGGATGGAATATTTAGGGAGGTAAATTCCATTCTGGTTTCTGGGATATTCTAATCGAAGCATATGATCATAATCCACCCAAAATACAATGGTAACATTCATATTTATGTTGATTTTTGCTGTTTGCTACTGATAATTGCTTTGCTGATCACGACAATAAAACTTGGTCTCCATTTTTGTAATCAGTTTTGGATACTAATTTTTGGACTATCTATAATCCTTTAACCTGTAGAGGTTCAATTTAACAGTTTCTTGTAATTATAATTGCCATGTAATGGAAACACTGTATGTTATATTCTTTATCTGGCCGTCTTTATGTTTCTGGAGGTGCTATAGTGTTATTCTTATTCTGTTGGTTTGCAGGTGCTAAAGAACAAGCCGGATTTTCGTCGGAAGCCTTGGCCAAGCATAAGCAACAGCGCGAAGGATTTTGTAAATAAGTTATTAGTTAAGGATCCTCGTACAAGATTGACTGCTGCTCAGGCTTTATGTATGTATTAATTTGAGCTGTTTAAAATCTTTAGGCTGGACAATCCATCTAAGATACATGGTACATCCATGGGTTGTTGGATTACTTATAAAATCTGTTCTAACGTTTAGTCATGGAATTTTATGTAAACAACTTGTTTTTAGTAATATCCATTTAAAAGTTAGAAGATCTCCTCAAACTTATAAAAAGGATCTTGTACCATGCAATGTTGATGGTTTTGTTTTCTTGTTACATTTTTTTTAAGATCTTAACTTCTTCATGGATGTGTTTTCTGACCTCTTGCCCCCCATTTTCACAGCACACCCATGGGTGAGAGAAGGAGGAGATGCATCAGAAATTCCATTAGATATATCTGTGCTTCATAACGTGCGTGAGTTTGTGAAGTACAGCCGTTTTAAGCAGTTTGCACTAAGGGTAAACAAATTTGAACTATTTCCAGAAGAATTGAAGCATAATATGTTACATATATTAGTATTTTGCAGATGCCTTGTTGGAATTTAAGGTAATGAGTTGTGCAGGCATTGGCAAATACACTAAATGAAGATGAGCTGGCTGCTCTCCGTGACCAGTTTGATGCAATTGATGTGGACAAAAATGGTGCAATCAGTCTTGAAGAAATGAGACATGTAGGTTTTTCTTAATATTCAGCATAAAATTTGCAATCTCCATAAGCCATTTAGAAAAATTCTAATGGTGTTTTTTGTAAATTGGTTTACCTATGTTTAAAAATTCATTACATTCCAGCAATTAGCTAAGGATTATTCTCATTCCAGAATAACTTTTTGTCTGTTTCATGACTTCATTATTCTAGGCCATTCTCTGTTGTTGAACGTAGCATTTCTGAAACCATCTATGACAAATTTGTATAGCTAAACAGAAGACTTTCTAATGGTTAATTTATCTATTTTTCTATTCAATAAAGCATTGATTTTGGCAATTCTTGTAAGAATCTTTGTTCTGTAGTGCTAGGTGTCCAGTGTAGTTTCATAACTGCTGACTGTTAAAGAAAAATGAAAATTTCAATTTTTGAACCATGCTAGATGATTATTGTCAAAATGGCTAACTTGACTGTTATCTGTTTTACATTACCAGCTAACTAGAAATATCTAGATTCCTTCTTGAGCCATGATGAAAGATAAAACTTATACTACATATTGAGGGTGGAGGAATTCCATACCTGTCTTACAACCTAGGCCTAAAGTTTGCTTTAAAGCACAGAAGAGACAGCTTTTAGGTTTTCTATACGAAATGCGTCCGTTCTTTGACAACACAATTAGTTTATTATTGCTCTTCAAAAATTGGGATCAAGGAACAAACTGTTGATCCTTCATATATTTAACATTATAACTGGTATAGAAAATATCATTATAGTATGCAGAAGGAAAGAGAATGATATTTTGTCCAAATTCATTAACGTGTAGAACACTCTTTTTAAAACTTTTCATTCTTATGGAAATCTAAAATTTAAGTCTTTACATGCCATCAGAGACTGAATTTAGACAAAGTTAGTTTTAAAAGTTTTGCACATCTCAAAGTTAGAATGTGCATATGGTTTTCCTTTCAAAACCTCTCTAGTGTGGTGAAGTAGGAGTTATTTTCTGCTTGCCAGAAAGGCATTCAAGAGGCACCAAATCAGATGATATGTCTTACCAATTTTAAATTTATTTATTATTTGTTGATTCTAGTCTAAAGAATCTAATTCAGTCAGTGAATGTAGAAATATTTATGAGATCAGTAGTATTTTGATTAGGCTGGAAGCTGCCTCTAAGTATTAGCTACAAAGTGTAGTGTTAAATTTTGTACCTGTTCTACTGCTTACGTTTTATCTTGCAACTTTAAGGATGTGATATTGAATCTAACTTGTGAAACATAAATCAACAAACTTTTTCCTACCTATCTGCGAGACCAAGCTTAGTCAAATTCTATCAGCTGCATCTTTGATTTTTCTCAGAGAATGCTGGCTAACTATGATACTGGATATTAACGTGGATAAAGATTTGGTATTAGATCCTATTGGCTTAGTAAAGTTAAAAACAGAAGACAAATGCTTTGGATTAAGATATCCATGTTAAGTATGTGCTGGATATGGAGGTCATGCATGCATGTCAATTATATGTTTATATTCTAATCATGGTATGCCGTACCGTAGCATACCAAATGTACCGGACGTATCGTACAGTACCGGTTCGGTACCGGTATCAGTACCGGTACGGATGGCGTACGACCCTCGGTACATTAAAAAAAATTCCGTACCATACCGTACGGACACTATGCTAGTGTGGCACCGGTATAGGGTCCGATACCGGTACGGCGAACCTTGAATTTCTAATAGAACTAAACCTCATACACTTGGCTAAGAAATAGTGAATGTATCTTCTATTAATCTCTCACTGCTACAATGATACTTGGATTTCTTGTCTACTTGAACTCATATTATAATAGTGGACCACTCAACCTTCTGCACCGTTATGCCTAACATGTCGATTATTTTACACTTCTTATATTTGCTCCAAGATAGTGAACTAATATGTGCCAAAATGCTTAACTACATCCTTGACCCTTCATCTCTCTACACTTATCATATCCAAGGAGTGGTGTGTAGGGTTGCTCCTAGACCTAAGCACATTTCGGGTCAGGCATATGGTTTGGGCTGGGCTTCGGTTTAATATCAATGAAATTTCCCTAGCTTGAGCATGGCCTGGCTTTGGGTCTGAAATTCAAAGTTTGAGCCCTATCCAACATAATTTAAAGGCTTGGGCCTGATCCGGCAGCCCAAATTGACCTGGGCATGTGTGAGAGAGGAAGAATAGAGTTCGATCAGCTCCTCCAAATTGAGGGGTGAAGGGACACCGCTTTGCGCGTGTGAGAGAGAGAGGAGTGCCAGTGGCTAGCTGGTTTGAAGCAGAGAGATGGAGTGATGGCGATGGTCGGCTAGGGTGAGGTGTCGAGAGAGGAGATGGAGAGGCGAAGTGGTTAGCTAGGGTGAGGCGAAGAGAAAGGAGCAACAGCAGCAACCCATGAGGATGAGGTGCCAAGTGAGAGGGAGGAGCGACAGCGACAGCTAGCTAGGTGAGGAGTAGAGAGAGAGGAGCTCGAGGTGGGGTTAATGGGATGGTCGGTGATGTTCGTAGAGTAGGAGAGGTGTATTGAGGAGAAGAGAGGGAGATAAGGGATCGGCCATCGAGTGGTCTTGATTCCCCTCTTGCTTTTTATTTTAAAAAATGTAAAATACAAAAATAAATTAAAAAATATAATAATATATAACGAATAATACATAATTAAATATTCAATCATATAAAATAAATTAAATATATATATATATATATAAAATAAATTTCACGTAGGGCTGGGTTAAGAAACACCAAGCCTGAGCTTGGCCCGAATTTTGTTGGGCTTGAGAAATTGAGGCCATGCCTAGCCTGACAAGCTGAAAACCCCAACGTGAGCTTGACCAAAATCAGGTTGGGCCAGATTTGCTTAGGTTTAGTTGCTCCCTCTTTGCATGAGCGTATACTGTGTAATGGAAGAGGTACATTCCAACTAGCCAATTGAATCTACAGGTTTCGTGGGCCCCTCTCCTGTCTCAAGTTACCTTGGCTAGTATTTGATATGTATCAAGGGGTTGACATGATGTTGAAAACAGGTTTCATGGGCCCCTCTCCTGTCTCAAGTTACCTTGGCTAGTATTTGATATGCATCAAGGGGTTGACATGATGTTTAAAATGTAATATATCTTGAACAATATTTGGTTCATAAAATATTCGCATAACGTTAAGATTGATTATTGCATTCCCACTCATCACATGATACTTTTCAGTTTTAAAGTTGTCTATTTAAGCCTGTAGATTATAAGTCCTGCTTCCCAACAATGTATAAATGAGTGATTTTTTAGCACCTGTGACCTTAATAACTAAAAAATTGATTTAAATACAGCATCCCTATGCATGAGATTGATATCTGTGCCACTGTGTGTAGCATATCCGGTGCCTGTGTGCCTTTGAAAACATACAGCAAAGCAGACTGGAACATCCAGATACCAAAATTTCCCACTTCTACACAGTTCTGACCACTTATATGATGCCTATAACTAGTAATTTAAAATAATATTAGCACCATTTTGATGGATAAGTATGTGAAATGTCATCTCTAACTCGTAAATGCATCATAATCGTGGTGATTTAATGTTAACAAAGATAAAAGAAATTAGTTATTGGTTTGTTTCTATGCTTTGTTAGACATGACTTCCCGACATAATGCCCTCTTGGTACAATGATGTTAGAGTCATGAGTCCTTGCATGAAAGTTTTCTCAAAAAGATAGGTGATGGGTATCTTCTTAATTAGCCTTTTGTAGACAAATCTTCTTCTCAATTGTCTATACTGTAAAAGATTATTTAAAGGCTGCTCCAAGTCATCTCCTGAACTAAATCAGATTGATTTTACAAGAACATCCGTTATCGCATATTTGGGAAATAATACTAGTCAATTTTCTTCCAAAACGAGTATTTCATAGTGTTCAGAAACATTGTTAGAACTTTCTACCAAAATATAATTGCTTGATCGGAGGTGGCTTCTCCTCTCATAAGTCATAACTTGTTGAGTATATAACTGACATACACTGGAAAGCTCATGTTTTCTTACTTTCTTGAGGATCTTTTCCTTTCTGTGGTTTTGTAGTTTTTTCATGAGTCACAATAACAAATGGTGACATTTAGCTTGTGCCAGAATGAAAATTGTACTTAAGTTCCTCTAAGAAATGACCTGTTAACATCTGCTTATATTAGTGTTATTGATAAGTCTCTTAGCAATTGCCAACTAACATACAGTTTAGGATTAGTTTCACTTTTTGGCATGGGCTCGAGTCATTTTCTATAGATCAGTGCAAGTACAAGTAATCAATTTTTATTAAGTTTTGATTAAGGTTTATGTACATGTTATGCTTTTCATTTCAGAGTCATAATCATTGTGACAATTTTGTCCAGGCTCTTGCAAAAGACGTTCCATGGAGACTGAGGGGGCCTCATGCTCCAGAGATTCTTCAGGCGGTAGGTCACTACCCTTACAAATTTCCATTCTAGCGTTATGCGCCCTTGTGCACTATTTTCATTATAATGTGCATCAAGTCTTAATGGTACCAGCAAGCCAGTACCCTATGATTCTAGGAAGAAAACAATACTTCTGGATGGGTGCAGGAAACCTGTTCTCTTTTGAACTGGGACCTTCTGACCATCCCGTTTGTGTTCCAGGCTTCCAGCAGTTGGGACACACTGGGACAGTGGATGGACCGGGTTGGACCTGGAGGCAAATTTCTATTTTTCTTTTTATTTTATTATTAATGATTGTTGTAGTCCATCCAGACTGTACCATCCTGTCCCTGTCCCATACCATCCTAGGAGCACACTGAGACCAGGCCCAGTACTGAGATTTAAACAAATTAGTTCCAATAGTTGAGTTGGAATTTTGGAGGCAAAAATGTATGTAGAACAAGAATAGACTTGCTTTCTCTATTTTTAAGGGATGTTATATTGCATAAGAATACACACACACACACACACACACCCCTTCACTCTCTATAATAATTTATTTTGTTCTGGGAGTAATGTATAAATAACAGTCATCTAAGTTTTTAGAACAGCTTTCTCAGCCAGCTGACAGTCTACATGATTTTCAGTTGAAATTGTCTGAAACCTCTTTTTTTATAACAAAAAAAAGGAAAAAAATAAGTAAAAGAATGGCACAAAAAAAGGAAAAAAATAAGTCAAAAGGCATCTGATATAACAGTAATGACATTTCACTATCAAACTGGACAGTCATATTCATATATTCATGTGTCAAAAAACAAGATATATCAGTAACAGCATTTCACTATCAGATGTAAATCATAATCATAACCTCCTCGCTATGATATTTGTCCAGGCTTCCATCTGTCCTAGTTTTAAAACAAACTAACGTAAAATAAATAAAAAAATCCTATTTTGCATGCTTTGTGGTGGATATATGGACCTGAATGACTTTTATCCTCCATCTTTTTGGAGCAGATAGACAGCAACACAGATGGACTCGTAGATTTCTCTGAATTTGTTGCAGCAACTTTACATGTGCATCAGTTGGTGGAACATGACTCTGAAAAGTGGCAATCAGTTTCCCAAGCTGCTTTTAATAAATTTGACATGGACAGAAATGGATATATCACACCCGAAGAACTTCGAATGGTATCTTTTCCTAGTCACTGTTGTTGTGGTTTTAAAACCCTCCGGCATGATTGCATTTTAAATTCTAGTGTTCTCTGAGGATATACTTTTTTTAACAAATTAAAAGTAAAAATTAGAACCTGGTGTCACTGAGCTACCATGCTTGCAGCACACAGGTTTGAAGGGCTCGATTGACCCACTATTAGAGGAAGCTGACATCGACAAGGATGGCAGGATAAGCTTGGATGAATTCCGCCGACTCCTAAAAACTGCAAGCATGAGTTCACGCAATGTGCCCACTCCAGCTGGTGTTAGTAATCCTCAGAAGTTGTAGCTCAACAGGAGACTTGGCAATTGATGAGGGAATGAGCTGATGCTCTCTCCAGTCTTCACCATTTAAGGATCCATCTTTTGGGGGTTTGGCATGCATATATCTGCTCATGTGACAGATTGTAGTGAACCAC
This sequence comes from Phoenix dactylifera, assembly GCF_009389715.1. Lineage (NCBI taxonomy): Eukaryota > Viridiplantae > Streptophyta > Magnoliopsida > Arecales > Arecaceae > Phoenix > Phoenix dactylifera. The sequence continues at coordinate 3,051,582 of NC_052393.1, read as the reverse complement.
AAGAAACGCAGAAAAGTTTTTCTTCTCAGAAGTGTGCAGTTCTGGAGAGAGAAGCTAAGCTGTGAAGAGGACGGTCGCTACCAACTAGCTAAATGCTTTCTTCACGTGGAGTTTTATCTCCACATTTGAGTTGTATATTATGTCTGGTGACCAGCGTTTCACCACAAATGTAATGGGTGATTACGCATTAATGCAAATTTGGGGTTATATGGTTGCACGGGTGAATGCAAAATTCTAGAAAAAGTTGATGTATCTTTTTGTCGAACTGTGACCTATATTGTGCTCTTTTTTGTTCTCTTTCCATTCTTAGTTTGGTCATATCTCAGATACTAAATCGGAGAAGCTTGGAATAAGCTTATGTACGCATAGTATGTTAAGCTTTTATCTGTTTTTAAATGGATCTTCCAAATAATCGTCCATCTACAGGAATCAATCTAAAAGATAGCATACGGCTGTTTTATGGGTATTGGACAAAGATCTTGTACTTGTATTATGCTTATTTGCATAATAATTGGAAAAAGAACGGTCTCATAATGAATTAAAATCTAGGATTTTTTTGCACGAATATCCTTTTAAATATCGAATTTTGTATGAATATCCTTTCAAAATTAATATTTGTATGTATATTCTCGCAAATCTGTTATTATACAAATGCCTATAATATAACGGTTGTTCTAACAGTGTTAAGAAAAATCATATTTATATTAATTAAAAATAAAATAAAATTTTAAAATTACGCTATTGTTCTTGTCTTCTTTTTCTACTATCAGGATCGCGATCTAGTTGTATGTCTACCCATTAAAGATATTTTAGTTATTTTAATTTAAAACCGTTAATTTTTTAACGTCGTTAGATAGCAAGGTACATATGTAAAAATAAAAATAAAAAAAGAATAGAATGGCAAAACAAGTGTTTTACAAGGATATACATGCAAATATCAATTTTGGAAGAATATTCATACAAAATTCGATATTTAGGAGGGTATTCATGCAAAAAATCCTAAAATTTAATGCATGTAGTACCTCATGGGAACCCAATTCGCCCGTTCAAAAATGCACTAGGGAAACTAGGGCAAGACAAATCCTTTTGCAATACTAGTTCAACTAATATAAAAAAGATATCTGGCTAATTAATATGTCTTAAATCTCCATGTATTTCCTCTAGCTCTCGTTTATTCTGTTTCCATATAATGCATCTTGATGAATCAAGATCAACTGATCATCAAACTTACCACAAAACAAGATTAATTTTGACATGATATTACCTATGTTAACGCAAATCCTTTTTTTTGGAAAAATTCTAAACCTACCCAAGCAACCTAATCCACGATCGAGCAAAAAGTTGCTGCCGTTTCCATAATAGTTTGTATACAATTGCTGAGACTTAGCTCAATGTTGTACTAAAAACTGTTGAGAAATTACTTAGATTTTGGGCTGAAATAGGAAAAAAGAAGAGAGATGCCAATTATGAACATGCAGCCAACCGAAATGAACTCATGAACTACGTCACTAGGAGTCACCCTTCTTAAGCTCTAATATTCTTTTAACAATCTCGTTAATGTATGAACTGAATATAGATCTGATCAGCAAATTAAACATCCATATAGCCTAATCCAAATTCATGTGAAAAAAAAGATGACATACATAGGGCGCAAAAAAAAACATGACAAATAGCACATGCATGATGGAGCATGCATGCAGGCCTGCAACTGAGACAGGGTATGCTAGTCAACAACGGTCGAACAAATAACACATCTCTTTTTTTTGTTTTGTTTTGTTTTCCTTCCAATCCTCTCAGATGCAATAATGCTGTAACCAGCTCCAAAATTGGACTGGAAGATACAGTTGATTGACACCAATAACAAGTCCAGTATGGATTCCCAGTCTTCTATTTACCTGGTTTTCATTCTTGCTTTTCCAACTCCCCCATCCTCTCAATAATCGCCTGCAAATTTGCAACAAAACGCAGAAGTTTATCTTGGGTTTCACTCCAAGTAGCAGTATTTAGAAAAAATAGCTTCATTTTTTGTTCATATTACCTAGGTAAACGAATCATATAAAACAACACCAAAATACAACGGGAAAAAAAAAACTAGGACTTGGAGCTTCTTTTTTTATTTTATTTTATTTTATTTTTGGACTTGGAGCTTCTTTAGTCAATAATGTTGCAACTGCTAGTTTATTTGCAAACATAAAATGGAAAAGGCAAGAATTTGACCGTTTTGGTGCATCCAGAGCACTATAATATTCCTATGATGGACGCCATATGGAAACTTGACTATTCTCTGAGTTGATTGATAACCTAATAAACTGAAAATTTTACTTCATTATCATTTTTTGTAAGGGGTTCGGCACCAGCCATTTTCTGGTTAATAATGTGTTTCCCCTATCAACAAATAATTGGCTGGTTCAGGGAAAATACCAGTCTGTATCACTCAATATTGGCTAAACCAACGATGCTGCTCAACATAGCCCAGTACAGGTCAACATGACTGGCCAATGAAATGGGTTCGGTTGATTTGGGCTGTTTGAATTCTCAAACACTCATGTAGTGCCTCACTTGAGTTCTAAAAGACTCATCTAGGTGTTCTTTAGAAGCTAGCATAACTTCCACAGTGACATGCCAAATTCTTCCATTTTGGTATCTTAATGGAAATAGTAGGGAAGTGTAGAAACAGGCATAAGAAAGGACAAGAAGGGTTGACTATAAAAAATACATATACGCGGGTGATGTCTTTTCAGCGACTGTGTGAGATATAATGCTATTCTTTTACTACTGAAGTTTAAAAGGAATCATTCTGAGAAAAATGCTTCTTATGACAAGTTAAAAACCACACATTATGAGTATGAACCTACAGGAAATGCTGAATTAGGTGATGTCAGACTTGCCAGCTGCTAGCTAAGGTTAAAACCAAATTAGTTTTCAAAATTTTCTACAAGTTTTCCAATATTTATTGTAATCCTTATTTCAATTTAAATTTTATCAGTATCACTTTTCTATAATTATCAAGTTGCAAATATAATATTATACTGGCTGAACCAAGAATACCATGTAATAGCCCTGTTCGGTAATTAAGCAGCCAACACAACTACATAATTATTTCCCCGGCCAGGACCATGTACAGATATCTACACTTTTCATCGGTTCTTTGCATCAATTTTAGAAATATAACAAAGTATAAGAAACCAATATAGGTATGTAACCTAACAGAAAATAAGTGAGGAAAAAATCAAATCAAAAGAATAAAAAAGGACCAAAAACATAGTGAAAAATTGAATAGATAACTATGATATGGTTACTCAAACTCATTAACGTGGATGGGCTTCTTAATATTTAAAACAAATCTTCAAAGAAGCCTTGTTTTCAACAAGTTGTGTTAAACTAGACTGTCTACCTGTTAGGTCCAAATTTTCTCAACAATGTCTAATTATATGTACACAAATGTAAAACTGGAAAAATTACCAAGCTTCCTACATCTCAATGTATCTTATGGTTATAGTTACTAGGACAGGTGTAGCTAACTTCAAATACAATAGTTGTAGATTGATCAATTTCATGTTTTTGATTAGACCAAGATGGAACTTGATTTAGGCTCAGAGGTAGAGCCCGAGTCATTTGAGTGATCCAATCGAAATTGATTAACTAGTCGGTGTATAAGGTAAGTTTGGCAAACTTGACCAGTAGTTTTTAATTGGGAGCTACTCGCACTGATTCGTCTTTGTCGAGTTAATGGCATATCCTTTCCACTGATTTCACTTACCTGGCTGACATGGTCAATCACATTTTGATTGGATCACTTAATGATTCGAGTTGACCCATGCCTTAAGGAAAAACAGAGAAAAGAAAAATAGTTGACAAAAGAAACAGATGACGGCATGACTGATGAGCCAAAAATGTTAATTATAAAAATGAGCATCCACAAGAGGCATGTTTTGATTGATAGATAGATAATAATCCAAAAAGATAGTTCTAAATGGATTCAAGTGCACTTTCTACAACATAATTTTTTTCTTACAAAATCACATGTAAAACTTTGGGAATTAATAAAGTTCACTATTGCTAATATATATTGCACATAACATGCATAACATTTAAATGATACATTATAAAAATTTTCATAAATAATCAAGAGGTTAATGGAGGCCACCTTCTTGCTTGTTTCTTGAAGCTCCCCAGCAAGAATGAATTCATCCAATATGAGATAAACCTTCACAGAGTAAAAATATATAGTGAGTGAAAATTATATGGTTATTCAGATAATTAAGTCTGCAAAACATTAATGAATTTATATCACAAAAGATTCTGTTCTGCCAAAAATTAAACCTTAATTAGGTTGTCGGAATGAATAGCTATTGTACCTCAAGAATCTTATTGTATGTGTGCAGGCAGTGTATGCACATGCACGAGCATGAGTTCAGTATTTCCACAAACAACAGACAAAGAGGTTAGATTATGTTCCTCTTATCAGAAGGAACATTGTCTCCTCTCAATTTTTTGGCTGAGCATCTGATTTAATTCAAATAGTGTGACTCATGGACTCCAACCTAACTCTGACATCTTCGAAGGCCCAGAGAGTCGAAAGGAGTTGCATAAGATGAATCGATATATTTTTGTTTCTTAATTACACAAAACTGGTGGAGACATTCAGATCATATAGAAGAAAGAGAATTTTCTAAAGCCTTTGTGACCTTTAATCTACTAAAGCCATTTGATACTTGCTACAAAAGACTCATATAGTGGATTAACCCATGTAAAAAAAATATTTAACTGATAATGCATAACTAGATCACTAACCCCGTAAATCTATATTATATCAAAAAGAGCATTGGGGATCCTTTGGCCTGTAAAATATGCCCACCAATGGAATGTTATTTGACTTGCAAAAGAAACTTTATTATATATAACCATTAACATGGGTTGTTCTTGGAAAAAAAATGTCCAAATAATTAATCTCAATATTCTCTTCAGCTTCTAAATCCCACATCCGTTGGGATCTTTCTAACACTCCAAATTTCTCTTCTTGCTATCATAACAAACATCTCTCCGTCTGACAAACTTATTTCTCAACTATCTCTATGTTCTCTCTAACAACCTCATCCACATCCAATCTCTATCTTCTGTTTTAATTTTTATTTTCTATTTTATTTCTTATTTGTTTAATATGATTTACTATTTTTGTTTGGCATTCCTTTAATCAAAATGATTATTCTTATTTGTTGTTGTCTAATCTAAATAATTATTTTTATTAAACATGCATCATGCGTACTTATATGCTCCTTTTTTTTAAAAGAATGTTGCAAGATAAAAGGATATTGTGATTACAGGGTCAGATCTAAAACAATATCTGCCAAGGAAGTAAGCAACAAATCTTGTTCACCCACCAAATAAAGAATAACACAACAAATAAAAACCAAAATTCTGCCAGATGAAGTAAAGAATGATTATGTTCTCATGTGACAGTTCAGCTAAAAAAAGTCAGCTTACAGTTTCACATCTACATGAATTAGTAAGGAAACTGAGGATGAAGGCAAAGCTATAAAATGAGAAAATAATGAGATTAATGCAATTTAAACTGTAAATGAGCTAAAGATAACTGTTAATAGAATGACAATACTAAACCAGTTAATTGAGTGACTATACTAAACCATGTAAAGCATTTTTTAAAAACTAAAATAAAAGGTTGTGAAGGGGTTATGGACCTTGTGAAAATTAAAGACCAAATCTAGTTCACACACGTTGCTGAAAAAATGATCCAATATCTCCACAAATAAATGGATGCACTCCAAGTATGCTAACTCGTTGTCAGTGATATCAACACACATTGAAAAGAAGAGTCCTGCATATCTTCTGTAGATAACTTTGTGCGTACGGAACTGTAGGAAAAAACTTACCAAATTCAGCTACACAAGAGTGATAATGCAACGCGATAGAACAATAAATCAAGACAACATCTGAAACACAAAATGGGATCAACACTTTATAATTAAAATAATAGCTCAGAATAATAACCTGCTTGTTCTGTACACAACTAAACCAGCAAATCAACACCATAAAGCTAAGAGAAAAAGTAAATGATTTTTTTTTTTAATTTCAAAGTTAAATAGAAAAACACATATATCAAAATATTTATGTTGGGTGGATGAAGTGGAGATACGCTCTTTCAGTATTACTAGATTGAACCATGCCACTTCTATATTAGGGAAACTTAACAAATCAGCAATAAGGACAGAAATTATGTATTTGTCAAGATGTTAAGCAATATGGAAGGCCCACGCAAACTGGACATACACTAGTATAACACAGGAAGGTGGAATAAAAATGACATATATTAGAAGAGGCACAGAAGTAGCACTCAGACAACCCAAATACATGGATGGCCATGTGCAAGAAAGATTTAAGGATGCAGAAACCATTAAATTTACATATTGTCATACCAAGTCATGAACTTTCCAAAATCTGATGGCTGTACAGTCAACTAAACTCTCATTGTGATGCCCATTTACACAAACCAGAAATATGCCACCTACCCTACAATTGTAACTCCTTCTCTTCTGTCTCCCCCAATCCAATCACCTGGATTGAAGAATGTAAATTCACCCTCTTCATTAAATGTAAAATGTTATAGTAAATAAACAATACAAAACAGATGATGCCAGGGGAAAGGCAACTGTTACATATCTCAGACATATCTAAGATGAGTAAAGTGTTGAATTTCATAATATTGGGCAGCAAAATATGCTGATTTTACCATTGGAAATCATTCATGTGCTTGTTCTCAAACCTTTGGGCAGCAAATGAATATTACATTATCTGGAACAAACATGTGTGCTCTAATATGTGATTTTTTATGTGCAACAACAGCAATGGGTGAATGTTGAATGCAGTGGGCCATTGATTTTAAAGCTTGAGGACAGTGGAGAGTGACTTCTCCTGATACATGGCAGGAAGGCGCTTAACAAGGTTCATGGATCCACCAAAAGATCAACAGATTCCTTAGGTTCCACTAAATAATTCCTGAAGAGCTGATGAAGTTTCCTTTTTTATCAAAAAAAAGTATTATAGAAACTATAGGTGGCGAATTTTGTGCATACAAGAGTCCTTTTATTTTAACTAGAGAAAAAGGGGACACGAGGGGCTGTTTGGTTGCCTATGCATTTCTCTGAAATAGATAATAGTTGCAAAAACATGATTCTCTACAAAACAGGTTCCATGAAAAAAGAGGAGGAGACTTGTTTTTCTAAAACTCATTTTTTATGTTTTATGACTTCCAAGAATAGGTAAAACAGATTTTATGGAAAACAACCAAGCAAAATTTTTTGTAACACTCATCCATTTTGAGCCTTTTGTATACCTGTTTTAGTAAAACTTGCCAACCAAACAACTCCTAAATGAATTTTCTCCTATTTGTTTTCTCATTTACTCATGTTTGTCTTCTCCTGTCTCCTTCTCTTCTACCTCTGATGTTAGAATATACTGCTTTAACAGTCAACAATGGCCACATCTTGCAAGTATGCATTATGACTTAAATTGGATGGAAAAGCCTCAAGGACTCCAAAGTTCGAAGGCTTGAATCAGCTTGAACTAGTCTGTGTCGTCTTTTACCAATTCATACTATATTCACTGTACCAGGTTGACAAGTTGGTACCACCAGTCGATAAGTCAGTTTACAGTAAATATGTTCCTACAAACCAGCATAGGAAGATAATAGCATTAAAAATCAGCAGATACAAACTGGTAGCAGTTGATATTTAACCCTACAGTACATGGAAAAAACTATAAAAGACAGGATTGACTCAAACTGGAGATGTGTTTGTTGAGTTTGCATTATCTTAGGTCAACAATTGTTTGGTTCAAGGAAATCCAACCAGCTGGAAACAAACAAGTAGTGTAACAAGTAAATGACTGAAAAGGCTAACGAACAATCTTTTCAACACACAAATGATAGTGATCTTGACGGCAATTTTAAATACATAGTTCAAGGTAATGAAAATCAAATGGTGCACATCTTACTACATATACAAAGGGACAAATAAATACTACAACAAGTCATACACCTGGGCTATTCGGTAAACCAAAAATCATTCCTTCAAACTTTGAACTAGAAGAGGGAACAAGATCTCGATTTCGTGGTCCCTTTAACACTTTCTTTCTCATTCTCTGTTTATACCTTCCGTTTTGCATTTTGGACTAGCATATCATTCTATTTCGACTCATGCTAAAGAAAACACCTACCAAAACCAATTCTCCCCATAGCTCCCACGTACGTCCTTGTGTTTTGTAATTATGACCTTATAATCAATAGCTTGAATATGTTTGACAATCAAACTGGCTCTATAGAGCTAACTTAGTGTAGGTATTCCAACCACATAAAGAATTTCCCAACTTGAAAGAATATTTACACTGATCTACAACCAAATTTGTCAATTTTATAGTGTAATCAATCCATGTTTAAATTGCCACATGAAATACATACTGCCTTTCTTAGATTTGTGCAAGACACATTTTTCAGTGCAATAAAAGTTTAGAAAGTAAATTGAGCTGCTCGAATGTAAAATGTCGAGAGATTCAAAATCAAAAATTTTGCAACCATAGAAAGTAGTTTCACAACGTGACATATATACTAAATAAGATTCACGACAAGTATGCTCCCCAGAAAGTCCAAATCATTGGCTTCAGACCATCTATAAGATCTATTGCCCTCTGAAGAAAATGTTCTCGTTATTCCAATGGACTGGAATCGCCCTCAATCCCTCTCTCTTCTTGTCAATCTTTTCTATTAGGCTACAAAAATTCTGCTTTTTTATTGACATTGGCATCTAATTTTTTTTTCTCTCTCTTTGCACCATAAAAATAACGACTAGGGTTTGGAATTTGTTTTCGTACCTCAACGAAATTGGTGAACTTCGGATCCCTGTTGACCACCAACCGGTGGACCTGCAAAATTAGAAGAAATATTCCATTTTTAATCTACAAAACAATCTTAGGAGAAGAAAGATCCAATCTTTAATCAAGAAAATCTTAAAAGGATCAAGAAAGACCAAAAAAAATGGCAATCAAGAAACGGAGAAAAGGAGAGGAGAGCGAAAATTACCTCGTATTCGACCTTGTGCTTCTCGGAATCCTCCAGGGGGACATAGTACTTGGCCAGGCGCGTCTTGCCCTGCCGATTCTGCAGCAATATGAAGCGGATCTGCCATTCCAATTCGATTAGAACGTACGGTTACATATCAAATCGAAACAAGAAAGATTAATTGCCCAACAAGAAGCAGAGGAGGGATCGGGAGAAACCATGTCGTTCGAGAGAGAATAGAGAGAGAGAGAGAGGAGATTTCCGGGGAGAGGAGAGAGAGAGAGGCCGGGCGAGGGCTTTTTCCTGGTTCCGATCTCGGAGTCGAGAGTCTTCGTTTGATATGCCGAGCCCTCTTGTTGTTGGACTTTGAAGTTTGAAGTCTGCTTCCCCAGCCTTCTCCCACCCCGTAACATTACGTGTCGAACTTTTATTGGATCAACCGGTGTCTTGCTCTCGCGGTAAGTCGTCGTGCGGCCTACACAAGTCCCGGCCCACACGATTTAGCCTATATCAAGCCCGAGGGCATCAGATCGATACCCCTTCTTAGCCAAAATGAACAGAAAGAAAAAAAAAACTATGGAAGTCCATTTTGCTTTTATTTTTTTCCCCCTCCTGCAAAATTTAGATTAGGGGTATTTGGTTGACATGGCTATTGCTTATATGGACTGCCCAATCTACAAATTCAGCAAGAAATTCAGTCTAATTCTACTGAAAACTCCTAAAAATCTTTACTAGACTCTTGCTTCATCCCCTACCAACAATCATCCAATTCATCTTGTCATGGAGACAGCTCCCATGTAATTCAATTATAAATAAGAAGCGGCTAAAAATGTAAGTCCAATGTGTATCGGAGACTATGGAGCATGTTCTTATCCAATGTCCTAAAGCTCAAGGCACTTGCTAATGTCTTTGATCAGGTTCCATTACATCCATATTCTAAGCAATGGAATCAGAAAGACCGGTCCATTCATATGATGCCACCCTCACTTCCTTCATATGATGCACTCTGGGAGGCTAGAAACTGAAAAAATCTTCGCAATTTAGATTCTTCAAAGAGCTCAATAAGGGACAGCAAAGAGTTGTAATCTTTCAGAGCTAACATAGCAACCAAGGGAAATTTAGAGAGATCCTCAATAAGAAAGCACATTCATGCAGCTTCTTGCTTGTTCTAGTCTACGCCTACCCCATGAAGTTGCGAATCAATTAAGGATGGAGTTACATATGGAGGGACTAGTTTTGTCATTCGAAACCATCAATTTAGAGTCCTATCCATGGAGCTACACATTTATATGACACTACAGTGCCTATGGCAGAATTACAGGCAGCTTGGTCAGGATTGCTAGTTGCTGGAACAAAGCTAGGAGGAGCCAAGGAAGTTTTGTTAGGAGGAGACCCATCTACGATTATCTCTTGGATTAGGAAAAGTCCAATGTAAAGTTGGATGCCCACCTATAACTCATTGATATCTAGAGATTAAGATCCAAATAGCTGAGCATACAGTTAATATGGTTTCCTGGTTCGATTCCCTTGGAATTGCCTCATCCTCTCCATAACATTTTGCTCCCATATGAGGGGAGAATAGAAAGTTTTATCAAAATAAGAAGGAATAGACAACTCATACTTCACTTACGTAACTTTGTTGCATGAAATTTCTATGTTACTTCTACATACTTTTATCAGATCTTTTAAGCTTTTTCTCATCATATTCATGCGTTGCAAAATTGTTTTTATATTCCATCAAATTGGCATTCAGGGATAAGAAGATAAAGAACCAAAAAGAGAGGAGAAGTGAAAATGAATCCCCTCCTCTATATTTTTGGGTAAGCGATCTTACATTCCTTATTAGCATATACATGCAAGAAAAGAGAGAGAACTCCTGCCAAGACAAATTAGAAAAATTAAAGATCATGCATTTTGCAATCTTTTGTTTCTCTCCAAGTCTATTTGTTTTTGTAGAAATCTTCGAACATATCAAGATGGTACTAGAGTTTAAACATGCCACTAGAAGTACAAATAAGCCAAGAAGCTCACGTGCTACTCGATTTTAGACTCAGATCTAAGCTTGACTCAACTCGACTGTTACCGAGCTTGAATCGAGCCCGAGTAGTAAAATACTTAGATTGAAAGCTCGCGAGCCTAATCGCGTATATATATTTTTAATAATATCATATATATTTTTATTATATATATATATATTATTAATTTAATATTTTAAAATATATTTTATTTAAACTATATTTTTTAAATTATGACCAAAGCTCGATCGATCTCGAATCAAATTTCGAATCCGAGTATTTTGAATCGAGATTGAACTCAAGCCTCTGGCAACTCAATGCCGGCTCGAGTGCACCCCTACATGCCACTTAAAATGATGCTTTACCCGTTTACCCAGGGCACTGGGGGCCTTCGTCTGCTGTTCCAGTTAAACTCAATTTTGATGCGGCTGTTGGAGCTCAAAATGCAGGGATTGGTTCTATCATTACAGAGCATGATCATGATGGGGCGTTCTGCATGCCATTTCCAAGAACATTGCTCAATTCCTCAGGCAGAATTTGGGGAGATTCCAGCACGGTGATCAACCGGGTGAACCAACATGATCAATTCATGGTTGCAGATCCTTTACTTAAAATGTCTATCATACATACTCCATACTTTTAAGGGAGGGAACCAGCCAGAAGATTGGCTAGGGATTGATGCTTCTTGATGTAAATAACCTTCCCCTCAACTAGAGTATCTTGTACAGGCCAATGCCTTTCTCATAAATTGACGAATTTGAGGCTTACCCCCCTTTGAGGGGTAAGAGAGAGAGAGAGAAGGTAATAGTCTGACAGGGACAAATGAATTCTTTGTACTATGTATAATTAGTTCCTTATCTGTGTCGGAAAAGAATCTGCACTCATGAAAAACTTAAGTGGTTACAAAAAAAATCAAAAAGATTGATCAACTTGAAACACAAGAACAAATAATTAGATCCTGACAGTTAACAAATGTCCAAAATATGATATTAACAAAAGTCCGTAGTTGAACAATAGCGATCCCAAGCATGTTGGAAAAGCTCTACACGGTTATTTTTCTCTGAATTGTATTTCTTCAATTGCTATGCGGAATGCCAAAATGTGACCCACACATGAATTCTTGGCAAAGAATTACAGAATTGCATCCATAAATTGATCAAAGTTTAGTGTAAAAAACTCAATGGCTGAGATATCTTCTTCTTTTTTTTTTGGGGGGGGGGGGGGGGGGGGGACGGGCGGGAATTAAAAAAAAAAAAATCAATCCACATGCTAAACAAAAAATACAAATAATTTATGCGGAAAATAAATACAAGGGAAAAAAATTGCATTTCACTACAGTATTAGAGAACAGAAATCATGATCGATCTGTTACCATATAGTGATGTAGAAAACAACCTTGCATTTGAAAACAAATCACAACAAAAAGAATAATAGATTATACTAATTAGTAGGAATCATAACGTTACTAGCCATCCAGATCCAATCTTATCATCATCACCTAGACATCGGCCAATTTCTTCTCCTTGTTCGCGTCCTCGAGCTCCTTGAGCCAGAGATCGGCGAACTCGCAATCCTTGTACTTCTCGAACCACGGCCCGCCCATGGTGTAATGGATGGCCTTGGGGAAAGTGGCGGGGTCGTCGGGATCGACCTTGTTGTGGCCGACGAGGAAGTTCCAGACGAAGGGGACCTCGCCGATCTCGGCGTCCTCCAGCCAGACGAAGCGGTGGAGGAAGGCGCCGGTCTGGGTGCTGACGGCCTCGGGGGTAAGCGCCTCCCGGTTCTTGGGGTGGCCGCAGTTGTAGAGTACCATGGAGGACCAGTTCTTGCGCGGGTACACCGTCTGGACGGCGCCGTCCATCTTGGTGGTCTCCTTGGGGGCGTACTCGTGATGGACGCACATGATCGCATACCTGTCGTCGATCAGGGAGATCAATTCCTTAATGTCGGCGAGGTAGAGGAAGTCGCAGTCGACGAACATGGCCCACCCCTGGAAGCCGGCGAGGTAGGGGGTGAGAAAGCGGGTGAAAGAGAACTCGGTGCTCTCGGTGGGGCCGCGCTCGCGCCAGAAGATCCCGGCGGCGCGGAGCTCCGACTGCTTGATGGGGTGGATCTCGAGCGGCACCGACGAGCGCTTCAGGAGGGACTGGCGGCACACATCGAAGGCCGCGTCCTCCCGGGGGTCGTACCCTATGAAGATCTTGAACGGCCGCGGCCCTTCGCCGGCGAGATCCGTGCCGGCGGCAGAGGAGGGAGGGATCTCCGAGCCCATGACGGATTCCTAGTAAATGGTCCTTTGGAGAGAATGTGGAGGATTGGGATCTAAGGTCCAAGGTTTGGGGGCAGAAATTATTAGGGTTTTGAGGAGAGGGGCAGAGGGAGGTGGGGATGGAAGGGCGGAGGGGAGTGAAATAGAAGGAGAGGAGGAGGTGGATGGTACGCGGCCTACCTTCTTTAACGCCTTCTATTTATAATTTGGGCGACGGGATTCGTGGCGGAGGAGGGTAAGGCTACCGGTGGGCGAGGGGCGGCTAGACAGGCGGCGCCCCTGGTTACGGGAATCGCCGGGGGGTCCGGAAGGGCAGAGCTCCGTTTCCGCAGGCGGTCACGGGATCCATTGGCCGGGGACCATTAAACCGGATTGGGCGGTGTTCCGACCTGAGCGGTGGCCAGTTGGAAATTGGAATGAGATCCGAAAGCAGTTCTTTCTTTTGACCGATTGTTGTCGGTATAGATCTCTATAGCTGGCAATGAGTAATCGGTTTACTAATTAAGGCTGAAACTGGAAGTGCACATCTGAATCTGTGTATCAGTCTGAAAGTCAAAAATTATTAGTACAGTCAAAACTTTCGTTTTCATGCTATAAATAGGTTTTGTGTGGGACCGCCAGAGCCACTGATTGGATCGTCTTTTTTACCGTCTAATATTTAAAGCTTTAGTTGTTAAATAAGTCACTATATCCACCGACACAAGTAATCCTGCATGAAATGATAGAGAAAATTAAGCAAGTAGTTATATGCGCATAATCTGCAGCAACCGTATGCATTATACATATATTTATGTTCTCCACAAGCTTTATAAATATGTACTTAGGTATCCTGTACCAATATGTGCATTTAAATTAAAATTTTCAAATTGGAATTTTTAAGTACTAGGAGTGTGATGACTGGCACAATCAGGAGAAGTAATAGATGACTATTATTACTTGATTTTTTTTCTAATTTTGTCCATAAATGTTAAGTTTATAATATTATAGTTCTATATTGACTAATAAAAGAGATGCTATAAAAAATTATTAGTCTGGACCGATTCTCCTCTTAATAACTTAAGCTTTTGGATTGTAAGCTTGTGACACTAAACCACCGCCCAACAACAATGAGTTTTTGTAAGTGTAAAATGCAAGTGTCATGTGAATCACTTATATTTGCTATGTAGCTCTTTGAAAATTGCTTAAGCTCTAATCTTGAAGGAGTGCAAAGGAAGGACTAAAGATCATAATTTATCAGGAACCAAAAGAAAATATAAATAACATTCTCAAATTTTAAAGGTTTCTGGCATCAAACTTATACAAATATGGTTTTAGTGCGCTTGTCCTTCTAAAGTTGGATTTATGAAGCTACCAGCTAATCCACCTTGAATTTACCAATCTCTTTTTGCCACATCAAACAGGTAACTTAGCATTACACTCTGCATATATAACACATTGCAAAAATGAAAAGAGGTGTATCATGCCCCTCCTGTCGAATTCAATATCCCTCATTGCTTATTGATTCAATCGCAGTCAGGTTGGGTTAAAGAGGAAGTAGGCGATCGGCAGGTGGAGTGGCGATACAGACAAGAGAGATGCACAATCTTTTTGTTCGAATTTAATTAGCTCCAAGCATGATGGAGACAAGGTATTTACACCTAAACATTCATGTTTCTCCAGATTTCCCCATGCAACGTTATTTGTTTTTCAGTAAAGTGTGACATCATTTTGTTAAATTCATACAGATGGTCTCTCTGGATATGGCTGTTAATCCTCACCTCAATGCTAAGATGTTCAGCTTGGTTAAAAGTACAAAAGATACACATCTCCGACGAAACAAAACTGCTGTAAAAAGATTTGTTATTACTCTGTTGGGAATCGCCTATCCAATCTAGACTTCAGTTGAATACTTAGAATTTGTGGCTGCCAAAAGAGCTGCTCCAATGCCAGAACCATCTTTTGTATGCTCTACGATCACATTTTCTGAGGCTTCTGAACCAAGTAGCTCTGTCACGGCCTCTTTGAGATATTTTCGGTACTGGGGATAATGCTCATAAAGGCCACCATCCATTGCAACCACCGTTCTTCTTCCAAAAATAAGTCCTTTGGAGTCTTTCTCCATTTTCTGCAGAATACCCACTATACCTGCCCCAGCCAGTCTCCCACCTCTCTTCACGATAGCATCGCAGACCTCTGCAACAATCTTCCTTGCTTCTCGAGAGGACCTTGTTACCTAAGGAGAATGGAAGTTTAAGAAAATAATTTCTAGTAAGCAAGGCTCAGTTAATGCATGCTGAGAAGAGTTATATACTACAAGGCCAGATGAGTACTTACACCAACAGTGTCATTCAAGATCAAATCAACTGCTTCCAGATCTTCAGAGTCATCCTGATGCATAGCACAAAGATCGGGAGTCCTGTAATTGCAATCAGAGAACTTAGCCTTCTTACTCAAAAAGTTTTCCTTGTTCTTCTTACGAGTATTCTGAAGATTTTATCGCTACGGATGATCAAATTAGGAAGTCAGGCTGGGAAATCCAAATTCAGGAGAGAACCTAGAGGGAAGGCATCTCCAATGGGTTATCCTCATCAAGCCAAAGGAGGTAAATAACATGGCCCATGACATAACTAATGCCGAGGAACCTTCGAAAGTCAGAAGAACCTGAGAAGTAATGGAAAAATATGTGCATAAAGACCCAAACTGATACTGACTATCGCATTGAGTTCGAGGATAGTCAGATCCATGTAGAGATATTTACCTTTTTAAAAAAAATTTAGAACCTAATACTAAAATGCTACAAAAATCCTCCTGAAACTTGCAAAATCCAAGTTCAAGTTTAGAAAATGTTATGTCAAAATAGTAGAAAATTGATCTCAAAGCACAAGGAAATAAGGAAATGACAAAAATGTAGCATTCATATTGTCCATATATACAATACATCCAATTCCTGCCAAATATTTAATATTGTCCCCGGTTTTGGATAAGGGTTATAACCCGGTTATGATCTGGGCAATCCGGGCTCCTAGGAGGGTTATAACCCGGTTTTGGCATTTTTTTGCATAAATTAGCTGCCCCAGGACTCGAAGCCATGCCATTTCACTTGTCAGCCTAAGCTTTTTACAATTGCATACCCCTTGTTTTGGATAGGTTCCAGGAAAAATCAATATGTTTGAGTTTCTACTTCGGAATTTTATCTAGAACTTTAAGGTTCAATGGAGAGCAATTTTTTTTCCATGTTTTTCTACTAGTAACAACACCCATATTGTATTAGTAACTTTTATGCCTTCTGCATACAATCCTAAATGCTATAAAAACAAATATTCTGATGATTATTTTAGGATCAGATTATTTAGCAGATAAAAGGAACCAAGCATGGTGGTCAATAGCTTGCGTAAATAACATACGACCTATAAAAAGAAAAAAATGATATCCATTACGATATCAACATGATTTAGCTTGATTCTGCATTTTTTGTTAATCAAGTCCACAGCGAATCTAATATGAAGAACCCTTGATTTGAAAACCATATTTACAATTAAAGAACACTAACTTGCCTTAGTACATAGGGAACAGAGAGCTTATCAGGAACATAATCACCAAACAAAGCTGAAACTTCAGCCATCTTGAGCAGTGCCCTTCTTACTATTTCGCCTAGGTACATCCCAGAGATTGCCTTCTCGAATATCTATTTACAGGAAAATCAGAAAAAAAATGGTGGATAACTTCAAAATTGTAATTTCTGCAAATGAGCAAAGAAAAGATAAATGCCAGAACAGAATAAAAAACACTACAAGGATATAATAGTGACAACAAACCAATTTACTGTGATCAGCTATTATAGATATTTACTTGCTCTCCAGGATTAATGCTTTCTTGATCCATATCTTTATCAAACTCAGTCAAAGGAAGACCAGTTGAAAATGCTCCCCACTCTGTGTTGATAATCTGTGATAATGCAAAGTTTTCATCAAACTAAAGCTTGGAATAGAAGGTTATTGATTTCATATTTCTGGAATATTTTCTTAAAAGATGGAATTCCTTTATACCCATTCATCTGCCTTATTTCTAGATCAATTCAGAAATTCATCTAGAAATAACCAGCATATTGAATTCCAAATCCACATCAGAAAAGTTTATAAGGAATGATCCTGATATTAGCTTATGTTATATTTTAAATTCACAAGTAGTATACATCTCCGACAAACCGTTTTTCCAGATCCATTTGTCAGACCCTGCAGCTTAGGAATTGCATCCATGCGCTCTATGTAACATGCGTTAGTACCAGTGCCCAAAATCACAGCAACCATAACATCATCATCCCAGTAGCGTGCCCCAGCCAGGGTACCCACCGCATCATTAACCTGACTCAAAGAAATGTAGCATATGCATTTATTAACCATGCGTTAACATACACAAATTAATCAGCCTAATAGTTCTCTAAACAAATAGATAGCAAATATGGAGAACTTATATGCCTAGCTGAGAAACATACGAAGGCAGAGACCCTCATATCCAACCCCTGCCTCTTCATAGCTTCATTTAAGCATGCGACCACATCTTTCCCTGCCTGTCCCCAATCATCCATTATCAGTTAAATTTTGCATCAGTAATAATATAATGCAAAAAATGTTGTTAAAGTATTTTATTTACATATTTCAAGGAAGACTAGGTGGAGGACATGCAGTATATTCACTTGGAGATTAAGGCATTAAAAGAAAGAAAAGTAGCTCAACATCTAGATAATACAATCATAAGAATAAGAAAAAGTTCAGAGCACATCCTCCGTTGACCTACCTGTGATGTTATGCAATATTCTGCCGGTATCTCAACAATAAACAGCTTACATTTTTAAAAGCCCTTTGATGGAATTCAAAATAAACTATACAAGATTATATAACTATGGAATTGAAATAATATTATTTATATACTGTGAAGAACACGTATCAGAAAAATATGCAAAGGTACTCATGTAATTCACCTAATCATATCCTTCTATTTGATTCAAGAACAATGGGAATATGCTAATTTCTTTGGCTGAAGTTCACAATCTTTGATAGCTCTCTGATTCTGAATGACTGTGGTGTGATTGTGCTATGGGCATTTTCTTAAACCCCCAAAATTTATGAATATTAATCCAGATTGTGCTGTTTAGCGTGAATATAGGTGCAAGTGTTAGATTCACAAAAATATTTGTGTGCCCATTTCAACAAGAGCAAGAGAGAGAGAGAGAGAGAGAGAGAGAGAGAGAGAGAGAGAGGGCACACTTAAATGATTTTTGTAAATTAAATTCATAATATTATTATAAATCTGAAAAATATTAAAAATTCTTGGGACTTCATCTTGTCTAAAATTGGCGGATTGCTTCTCTTTTTCTTTCCTTATTAGCATTTAGCAATCAATCAATTTGTATTAGCATGAATAGTGTTCCTCTTGAATGTCAAATGATTCTTTCCTCTTGTCCAAATAAGCTGTAATAATTGTGCCATGTCTGATTTCTATATCAAAAGATGTAATGCAAGTTAAAATGCATTCATAGAGCCTACAAGGTGGCCAGAAGTATAAATCCTAACTCAGAAAGAAAAGTTATATGATACATAACAAAAATTTTCTTATTGTGTCTAGAGAATCAAGAGGAAATAGCAATATACATAGCCTCGAGGGATGAATATAATGGATATCGGAAAATCTAACAAGCACGGATGATGGATTCATCTTGTTCTAAGCTGTTATACATTTGTATGAGGTTTCTAAGCAGTTATACATTTATGGAATATTACTCGGTTCCATAAAGAACTTATCCAACAGTTATCTGTTATAACATGAAAACGAAGAACGACACCAATAGAAGGAAAACTAACCGTCCCAGAGACAGCAAAACCCTTTGTCCACTTGATCAAAATACCAGAATCTATTGAAGTCTGCTTCACTGGAAAGGAGAATGTAAAACCAATTTCTCTCTTTCTCCCCTGATGCAGACGAACTTTCTCACCCTCTTTTGCAACAAACCTCGCAAGCCCAGATGCAATAAAATCAAATAACTCCTGCTTATTGATGCAAGACATCAATGCAAACATGCCAACGCAAATCTCAAGAAGAAAAAGAGAAAAAAATCAAGAGTAGAAAAAGAACAAACCTCAGTGCCACCAGACATAAGTTCTTGAGGAATTGACACCTGCTCGAACTCGGATTCGACCACCCGATTGTCCTTGCCTCCCAATTGTACCCTCAGCACTCGGAAATTAGTACCTCCAAGATCCAGTGCATAGAACAGGCCCTTCTCATTCCTTTAATATAAAAAATCTCATAAATCTACCACTGATGTAAGATATTGATTAAAACTGAAGAAATAACAAGAAGTATGCATCGCAATTTTCTCAAAACAGAGTGGAAAAAAAAAATCTCGAGTCATGATCTGTTAAGAATATCATGCTTTACTTGTCCCAAATGATTTAAGTCACAAAACTTTGTTTCTTGAACCCACAAACAAGAAGGAAAATTCTTCACTATCAAAAGATGAAACTTATTAAGAATGGGAATAAAGCTTCAATTTTTCCCGCTTTTTGAGCAATTAATAACTTAGCTCATAAGTAAGACCAAGAAACTTACGAGATGAATACAGCATTAACACACAAATTGCTATTTTTTCCTGCGTTCGAGTGATTAAAGGAAAGAAATAATATTATACAAGTAAGAAAAAATTAACCATACCCAGTGGGTAGGGAGTCGACGTAGCTGAGGATCATCTTGAGATCGCTGGCGCCGTCGGCAGCGAGGCCGGCCCTCATATCCGCGGCCATGGCGTCGGCGACGTGGCGGAGCACGGTGAGCGGCGTGGCGCACTTGAGCTGCAGGTTCTTGAGAATCGGGCTCGCCGCCGCGACGCCGCCGGCCGCCGAGCACCGTGCGGCCCGGGCAACTGGCCTCCGCCTCGACGGCGGCGGAACGACGGCAGTGAAGGATCCGACGGCGGCGGACATATCCGATCCGAGGAGGGGTGGGGGAAGAGGGGCGAAAGAGAGACGGAGAAGATGGTGGTGCGGTCGCTGCCATTGTTACGGAGTAGAGAGGAATTATAAAGAAGATTCGCCCTTCTTATTGAAAAAACAAAAAAAGGTAATTTTCTTTTCTTGGTTTCCAAATTTCATGGGCGTAGCCGCCGCCGACCAACCTGTCCGTTGTCAGTTGTTGACCATAACTTTGACCTCTCTGTTTCGACAAGAAATTAGTGCAGGAGTCGAAGGGAAGGAGATACCGAGGAGGAGGAGACGGCGGTTGTGACGACCTTGACGCGATCTTCGCGTCGTTTGGAAGCAGTCGGATCCTCGGCATGCCGTGCCTGCTTTCTTGTGTTGCATTACACCCTCGGATCACCGTAAGATATTTTGGAAAGCAGGGAAAACGGCAGGGCTGAAGGGGAATAGGATGCTTGTATATCTCTATAGGGACGAAGCATTCGTATTTATCATAAATATATATAGATATAAATCAGACATTAAGTATAGATATAAATAGATTTTTTTAAGATATAAATTATATTTTTAATATTAATTATATAAATATAAAGGATGGGAATAAAATTTACTATCATAAATAACATAACATTTTTGGCTGAGAGTCCAACCAATTTTATATTTAAATAAAAATATAATACAAAATATTAATAAAAAAATCAAATATGGCCATTGCTCTTAATTACATAATAATAAAAAATAATTATAAATTATTTATTTTTAGAGTATGAATAAGTAAAATAAACTACTTATATAAAATACAAAGGTATTTTGTAACCTCATGGTTGAGTATGAGAAATTGTTTATTAGATATTTGGAGCAGAAATTTCTATGCAAATAGATACTGTCGGATTTTATTCAACCCGCTTTTATTTTTAAAGATGAGATTGTACTTTTCTCATTGAAGCTGTAGTTCATTTATAAGAGTCTTTTTTTTTAACAAGATATCCAAATTTGAACTCAAAAAATTTTGATTTTTGATTTATAAGTAGATATTTGAATTTGTATCCGAATTCGATCAGATATTAAAATTTCTATTTGATTGAATATAAAAATGAATATGTTAAATTTTATCCGACCTATTTGCAACTCGAATTGCACTTTCTCAATGAAGTAACAGGCAGCTCATGAGGGGCGGAAGGTGGAACAACCACCAGGAACCTGTATTTATGGAGCATGGAATAATCCGTTTCTCTATCGTCAAAAAATTATTACCTACACTGCATGCATCATGTGACTATGCATGCAACTAATAATGGACATAAGTTTCTGGAAACTATATTCATCAAGTATATATTTTCATGCATCATTTTAGAAACCAGCAGTTGTGATTGATTGCGTATATGGCTATAGTTCATGCAATAATTTCTCCCATTGCCCACCCATTTTCTAGATCTACATGGGAGTTGGAAATTAGTGCAATATAAATATGTCACATGTGGGATTGATGGGGCCACTCCTAGACTGCCATGTCGGCATTTCTTTGGAAGTAGCAAATTGAAGAAAAAAAGAATTGTGACTTTTGCCTAATCAATGAACTTCTCCTGTTTCCCTACAAGGAGGAGCATGAAGAAAGGTACATTTATTAAACAATGAGATAGTTTGCAATGGGTCTCATGGAACGGCATCTAAGAGGTGTTCGAGATGCTGAGCATTGCCTCTTTTCCTGCACAAAAGGAATTTTTAGTGGGGCCACTAGCATGTGATGCCTTTTCTCTTCTAGGGAGAGCACCATGCATGGCATGGTCATATTCCATGAATATTACCATTCGGTGCGAACTCGGCAATATGATTCAGTGGTTGTGCAAGGCTTCCTGGATTTGTGACGAAAAGGACAAGATGAACGTGGAGCCACAATAAAGTTTTTGTTCTTGATGCGGACATCAGTCGTACCAGTACTCACTCGTTACTCGAATCTACGGTCGCCCGCCGCAGAAGGATGTTCCAGCCAACTTGATTTTAATTAGAGAGTGATTTTATATTATTTGAACTTATTAGGGTATTTTGTTATTTGACAACTTTTAGAGCTTCTTTTGGTATTTCGTTATTTTAAAAGTCTTTTATGAGACTAGTTTTTTTTAGGAGCTTATTTGCATGTTGTTATTTTAGGATTTTTATGAGATTATTTTATTTGTAGGGGTCTTTTTGTTATTTTATGACCCTATATATATGGGTCCATGCACTTGATTAGAGTTAACGAATAGTTGAATGAAATAGTTTCCTTTCTTTTCTTCCTCCTTGCAGCTGTCCTGCATCAACTTTTTTTTAATTTATATAGAAACAGGGTATGGCATGGAAGCACAATGTTAGGAAGGGAGCTACTTGGCTTTTTAGAACATGTTTGGTTACGGAAAGCCAGCAGAAGGAGGGCGAAAATGATTTCTATATTAGCCATTTAGTTGCAAAAAAGGACTATTTAAATTTTATTATTTTCAAAAATAATCCCTTTTTTGTTTTTTTAATTTTATTTTTCTCTAATATTCAAATCTTATTTTGCTATGTTAGCTAAAATTTGATTTTTCAAGATTACCCCTTTGTTTAATTAATTTTTAAAAAATACCTCTCTATTTAATTAATTTTTTAATTTTAATTTCTGTCACAAACGTAAAAGAATGTGACCATTCTGATTTTTATTCTATTCCTTGCAAACTAAACGTACTCTAAATCTTTCCATAAAATTCTGGGATTCCACGGCAACATCTACGATCACATGTCGAAGTATTCATAAAAATCAGTAAATGTTGACCAAAAAAAGTCATTTTAAGAGCAAATATCCTATTTAACTCCTAATAGTTTGAATTGACCAATAAATCTCCATCTTTTATGCTCCTATTGCATCCACCTATCTGATCAAATCAAATGAATTTTCTTCCTAATTACTATGTGTTAGTGGACTTCATAGACATGATAACACTACCAAAACTTGAACTTGAATTCCCCAAATCCTGTCATTTTTTATGAATTCTCTGGCTTCTTCACCACTGGTGTATTTTGAGTACCAACCTCCATCTGAGGAAATACTTATTTCACATTTTTAAAAATACATTGATCACCTCGAGAATAAATTGAATAATACATGCAAAGAATGGGCTGTATTAATTCGCATATGGTGACATATATATGGATATGCATCAAATTAATTCAACATGAATCAAAACTGAATCCTCTCAAAAAGACTAAAAATTTTGATCCTTACCTTTCCAATGAAAAGGCTGGGGGAGGAGAGAATAACCAGCTTAGGCTCGCAGAAAAGAGATCCGACTCCCCTATTCGTGGTGTCGTGTCTGGATCAACCAAATTCCCTGTCCGGTCCAAAAAGTTTTCAGCCCAAAAGCCCATTTACAGCGGCTTGGGCCTGATCTTGACAGGGAATCCACTTTTCCTCTCTTATTACTTTCTTTTTTTTCTTTTTTTTTTTTTTCTTTTTTTTGATATAGCGATAACTCACACCATACGCATACAAATACATCCATAAGAGTCAAATAGAAGAAGACGATTGAGAAGGAAGAAGAAAACTTGAGACTCTTCCAATGAAACTTTTCTGAATGGTGCGCAGCAAAGAAGACAATCCAATCAGCAACACTGTTCACTTTTCGATAAACATGAGTAACCCGAAAAGCTATGAGCCCTTCCATGAGCTCATACATATTCCATAGTAGCGGGTGCTTATCAACACTCTTCTAAATCCAGCCGATCATGGCCACATCACCTTCAAAATGGATACACTCTGCTTCAGAGCCAGCCTGACATAGATAATGCCCTCCTAAACAACTCTCGGCTTTGATCCCTTACTACTTTGCGGTTTCCAAGCTAATCCCCATAAGAGTGACAAAGACAAATAAAATATAAGATGATGTCATTATGAGCTAAACTACACGTATAATTTCTCTGCCGAACGTTTATCTCATTTCCCTTTCACCATCATTGAATTCATAAACAATCAATCTTGGTACATGATATAGGTTGCATAAAAATCTTAATTAATTTGCGCTCAATCCATTAGGTGAAATCTCTTTCCCTACTCTTCCATCCAAGGGATATGGGATCCTCCCAACCAATTGAATATATAACCCAGAAGTGGACGCGAAGTAACGAAGCATATCATTTTATTACGCCCCCACGCAAATCCATCTTCATCCTCCTCTTCTCTAACGACTTTCCCACTTCTTCCCACCGTCTCCACCATTCCTCTCTCTCTCTCTGTCTCTCTGTAGCTTTATCCATCAATATATATATGGCTAGTTATATTGCATGCATTGTTGTCCTTAAAAGAGGTTGGCATCGTTAAGCATGGAGAGTAAGGAGAGCGTTGTCGTTCTGGGGAGAGCTGAGATTGATATGAGTCGACCGTTTCGTTCCGTGAAGGAGGCCGTCATGCTCTTCGGAGAAAAGGTCTTAGCCGGCGAGGTCTACGCCAACCGGCTTAATGAGGTGATCATCCTTCTCTTTGTCCATCTTATGCTGCTTCCAGTTCTTTTCTTTCTGCCTGTTGGCTAAATTAAGAGACTAGGATTCTCGGACTGGGATAGAATTAATGAATGAGGCTTGTTGGTTGCTGGTTTGGTTATGGTTATGGCTCTTATTGGAACCGAACTGCCACAAGTGAATCTTTGAGGAAGAGTAGGGACTAATACTAGATCATCAGAAGACTGGTTATGACTTTTTTGGAGTTTGGCTGATTTGTTTAATTCACAATTTGCTCCAATGTTGTTGAATTGCATTTGCGAGGTAGGTTATATAATTTAACACCAGCATTTATTTTAATTAAAAGCAAGTTTGTCGATAATTTAGTCTGGATTCAGCAAGTGTTAGGAGATAAATAACACGAACTTTTCAAGAAAAGGAAAGATTCAGCACTCTTTTGCTTGTGGTTAATTCTTAGAAATTCAGATATTTCCATCAACATCAATAGAATTTTAACTTAGAAGGGCTAAATGTGTTTAGTCTGTGAGAAGTGAAATTTTTTGCATCAATTAACTTTATCGACCTTCGGTTGGGTTTGTTAACAATAATCTAGCTCTCAAATGGAAGTAATGCCTCCTAATAATAGAAGTGAGAATAAGAACCTGAGCCAAAGAAAGTTTCCTGTCGTATAAAAGAACTCCGTTGATCATTAAGGAGGTAAAGGTTAATTAGCTATACAAGGCTCTAAAATAGATAGGATTGATTGGTTTTCTGAATTGCTCTTAATGATGCATCACAGCCACATCGTAGCAACTGAGCTTTTTTTTTTCAATTAAATAGATTCGAGCTGCAGAAAACATGAATGGGCATGGAGCCTCACAACTGGGACCTGCAATGGCAGAGCTAGAAGAAACAAAGCAGAACCTCGAGCAGGCACTTGAAGAAAGGCTCAAGATGGTGAGCTGCCTCACCTCCCTGGGAGAAGAGCTTGAGCAGACTAAGATAGAGCTCAGCCAATTGAAAGCTAGAGAAACTCAGAAACATGCCATAGATTCGGAGAGCGAGGACGTAAAGTTTGTTGAGAATGCAACAGAGATTGAAATTGAGACACCAACAATGAACAAAGGGTTAGAGTTCCAAAAGAAAAGATACGTTACATTCGCCAACGCTCCTTCCCTAGCCCAAGCCATAAACACAGAGGAGCAAGTGTTGGAAAGGCAAATTTCGGTGGAGAAGGAAACCATGCCAATGAAAAAGAAAAAGAAGCCAATGATCCCATTGATAGGAGCAATTTTCAGTAAGAAGAAGAGTTGTCAAGACGGTGCATCGCCTAAGGCTCGTGGTCCATAAGAAAATAATATAAGGGGTTTGATATGCATATCTGTGCCTAAATAATCAGAGGATAGCTTCATCTTTTTCCTGATTTTTTTTTTTTGTCATATATTTCCAGTATCTTCAGATACTTCTTCTTTTTTTTTTTGATTTGGATACTATTTGAATGGTAAGTGATAGCATTTTTGACAATAATAGTATGGGTGGATATTATCATGTTATTGACTATAGTAGAGTGATATCATACAAAATAAGCAAGGATCTGTTTATCATTCAATTTTCTTCTCAATCATCATTATCAAGCAGAAAAGTTAAGGCTTTAGGAAGAGTATTTTCAGACAGTCCTCCAGTGTTTTAGCTGCAGTTGTTTTACTAAACTGATATCAAACAAAATAAGCAAGGATCTGTTTATCATTTGCAGTTATTTTCTCATGACAAGTCCTTCTATTCACCTCAGAGTGGAATTCACTCCCTGCCACATTAGAGGGACTCTGGGTCTAAAGATACTAAAAATTTTGGAAATTTACACCTCACCATACCATTTGTCACCATTATGAAGATTATCTTGGCAGGCGGTGACTGCATATGATTAAATGACAAGATAATGAGCATTAAGAGTGTGTATCTACCAAAAAGAATACTGTATAGCAGTATGAGGTCCTCCTTTTTTTCCCTCAGAAAAGAGCTCTAAAATGATAAATTGATGGAAAATTATGTCTAAGCTAAACAGGTTAGACGCATAGCAGAGGGATTGCAGGAGCAGGATACATCATTTTTAGAATTAAATTCCTCATGTGAAGTAAGAAAATAAACCAATCACTTGCAAGGGGAGAAAAAAATTGCACTTGTCTATGACGCATACTCTTCTTGTTGTTTGTTTGAGAGCTGTTGTGAGTTTTCTTCAAAGTAAACTATCCTAGTCCTCTTGTTTCTTTGACAAATGAGCAATGAGCGAAGTTGTTAACTCTGTAGATTTGGCCTCTAGTGCAGAGTCTTGTTATTCCATCACTCTCTGTTAACTGGATCAGACTTAAAAGGAGGGTCAAAACACAGGTGCAGCCAAATTGCAACATTTAGATCTGTAGATCACATCAGATCATAAGTTCATAGTACAATAACAGGGCTCAAATTTTTCAAAGCCTAGGCCCCTTGTGAAAATCTGAGGGTTTTGAGTTAAACAACTGAAATTAGTTCAACCCAAGCATTCAGAAGGAATTATTATAATCCATAATGATTATTCTCCAATCTAACCTAAGAAAATTCAAACAGTTATCTTTGAAGCTAGCATATCTTAGCACAGCCTACAGTAAAGAACCAGATTTGAATCCAAAATCTTATTTTTCAAGGTTCACCAACATGTGCTAGCTTAAAAAAGAAAAGCTTGTTTCTATACCAAGCAATTGTTGGCTGGAAGTCTTTCACACTAAATACAATTAGAGAGCCCTAATCACGTCAACTAATTAAAAAGTCCTCGCAAATGGGTTGGAATTCAAAACTTCCAGACCCTCTATACATGGTATATTTGAAAAAAAAAACATTCAAAAGATAAGCATGCAAGTTAATTCTTCTGCGCAAGTGGTCAAGGTAAGGTTTAGCTTTAAATTTACTATGTCAATGAAACCACCATTACGAATTCCCTTGCTCTTGAATGAATAAATCAGTGTGAGATATTCAGATCTTTATTGAAAGGAAACCCATGGGAAACCTGACCAATATTCTCAAAGCAGTCAGATAGGAAGGGCAAATTATCCAATTTTTTTAAGACCTTTCAAGCTTATTCATAGAGGTGACAAATCCATCCCGAGCTGACAGACAACTGCAACAGGATAACTATGAAGTTAATTTAAGCTATTAGTACCTGGTCTTAGAAGCTTCAAGGATTCCAGTTTTGACTTTATATGCAAGAGAAGTCAATGTTTCCTTAAATAATGAACTAAACTAAATATAAAAAAGAGCAGATCACTTTTTTCATGAAGCAAGAAACCTAGGAAGGAGACCTTCAGACACTGGCACTATTTATCTCGATCTGTGACTTCAAGTGAGCAATCCAGTCATACTGTTGTTGATGCTATGATGAGTTCTGCTTCTGGGCCTTGTGTTATTGGCCACTGCTTGCTGTTTGCCTGCTTCTTGAGTGCAGAATTTCTCATCTGCAGAGGTGCTTCTGATGGCAGCTGTCTGGATGCTGAGAGGAAAGCTCTCCTTCAATTCAAGAGCGGCCTCTCGGACCCTGAAAACCGGCTCTCCTCATGGCAAGGTCGCAACTGCTGCAGATGGAGAGGGGTGAGTTGTGACAACCAGACTGGATTTGTTATTGGCATCGATCTCCAGAATCAACATCCAAAAGATTTTGGCTCTGTGAGTAATAGCAGAAATGGTTTCTGGAACCTGAGTGGGAGAGTAGATCCTTCTTTGCTTCAACTCAAGTCCTTGAGGCATTTAGATTTGAGCTACAACACCTTCGAAGGCATTCGAATCCCAGAGTTCATTGGCTCTCTCAATAACTTGAGATACTTGGACCTCTCAAATGCAGGCTTTGTTGGCACCATTCCCCCTCGGCTGGGAAATTTATCTAGGCTGCAGTACCTCGACCTTTCTTCGAATTTTCAACTCTTGATGGTTGATAGCTTTCAATGGATAACTGGTCTTTCTTCCCTGGTGCACCTTGCAATGGATGGTGTTGACCTTTCACTTATAGGACCAGAATGGATTCATATGCTAAATAGGCTGCCTTCTCTGACTGAATTGCATTTAAAGGCCTGCAGTCTTTCAGGGATTGCTCTCTCCCTTCCTTCTGTCAATCTCACTTCACTTTCAGTCATTGACCTTTCATTCAATAGCCTCAATTCAACAATTCCAGAGTGGTTTCAGAACCTTAGCAGATTAATTCATGTGGACATTAGCAGCACCAATTTGCATGGCTTGATCCCTGTTGAGCTCTCTAATCTTCCCAATTTGAGGCATCTAGACCTATCAACGAACGGCAATCTCACCGCCGACTGTTCGAAACTACTCAATGGAACATGGAGACAAATTCAGATTCTCAACTTGGCCTCGAATCGGGTGTATGGACATCTTCCTGCTTCTATTGGAAATATCGCAATGCTTGCGGAGCTCAACCTGTTCTTCAACAACATTGAGGGTGGCATCCCAGGCTCCATCGGTAAGCTCTGCAACTTGAAAACACTGGATTTATCTGGCAACAATCTGACTCTAGGACTACCAGCTTCTCTTGAAAAGACTAATAAGTGCATCTCCCAAAAGCCTCTGCATGGATTAGCTCATTTTCGCCTGGCTGTTAATAAGTTATCAGGGATTTTACCTGAATGGTTAGGTGAGCTTGAAAACCTGCAAGTACTTGATCTCAGTTACAACTCGTTTCGAGGTCCTGTTCCTCGATCTATTGGGAAATTATCACTTCTTACTGACTTGAGCCTTGAAGGAAATGAACTGAATGGAACTCTACCACCCACTCTAGGACAACTTTCCAAACTGGTCCACTTCGATATCTCTTCGAACCAATTGACTGGCACCCTGTCAGAAATTCATTTCGCAGCGCTGAGTAATCTAAAGATCTTATCCATGTCTTCGAACTCCTTCATAATTAATGTCAACTCTGGTTGGGTTCCTTCATTTCAGGTCAGAAATCTGGGCATAGGTTCATGTCGCCTAGGTCCCCAGTTTCCCACTTGGCTTGAAAACCAGAAAGAACTCAAATATCTTGACCTCTCAAACTCTAGCATCTCTGGAAACATACCAACCTGGTTCTGGGATCTGAGTTCCAACCTCTCTCTTCTCAACATCTCTTTCAATCAGATTGAAGGCCAGCTACCAAACCCACTGAACATTGCTGCTTTTTCTGATATTGATATGAGATCAAACCTCTTGAGTGGACCCATACCTGTTCTATCAAATGAAGTTGAGCTACTAGACCTCTCTCACAATCAGTTCTCCGGCATTATCCCACCGAACATTGGCGAAGTGCAACCCAATCTGATCTATCTGTCCCTCTCCAACAACAATATATCTGGCCAGATTCCCACTTCGATCGGCAAGATGCAAGGCCTGCAAGTGCTTGACCTTTCGAGGAACAACCTAATGGGTGTCATCCCTCCAAGCTTGCAAAACTGCTCTTATCTGAAAGCTCTTGATCTGGAGCACAACCATCTTAATGGAATAATTCCTTCTTCCATTGGGAGCCTGGAACAACTTCACATACTGCACCTTGGCAACAATATGCTATATGGAATAATCCCTCCATCCTTGCAGAATTGCTCTAGTTTGGAAACTCTTGATCTCGGGAACAATAAGTTGGAAGGTATCATTCCATCTTGGCTTGGACAGAATTTCCCAGCTCTCAGAATTCTGCGATTGAGATCAAACAAGCTTGCAGGAGAAATCCCATCCAAGCTCTCAAACTTGCTCTCTTTGCAAGTTCTTGATCTTGCAGAAAATGATTTGGAAGGCCCCATTCCTCGCAGCTTTGGAGACCTCAGAGCCATGGCTCAATCCCAAAAGGTGAATAGATATCTCTTCTACGGGCGTTATAGAGGGACTTATTATGAAGAGAGCCTCACAATGCATCTAAACAACAAAGAATTAGTATTCAACAAGACTCTTTCACTTGTCACGAGCATCGATCTCTCTGGAAATAAGCTATCAGGGGAATTCCCTGGAGCAATTACAAAACTTGCAGGTTTGCTGGTTTTAGACCTTTCAAGGAACCAACTTAGCGGGAAAATTCCAGACAGAATTGGAGATATGCATGAATTGTTATCTTTGGATCTATCGAACAATCTCTTCTCAGGAGGCATTCCTTCTAGCTTGTCGGCCGTTAGCTTCTTGAGCTATCTCAACTTGTCCAACAACAACTTCTCAGGCAGAATTCCATCTGGAGGCCAGCTTTCGACATTCGATGCATCAGCCTATACTGGAAACCGATTCCTCTGTGGATCACCGCTTACCGTTCAATGCGAGGCAACTGAAACCGATGTGCCCCACAGCAATGACAATGATGACGATGATGATGCATTCGAAGACAACTGGTTTTATATGAGCGTCGGTATCGGATTTGCAGTGGGCCTTTTGAGTGTATGCTTGGTGATATCAATCAGAACATGGAGCATTAATTACTTCCGTTTTGTAGATTGGGTCATCGACAAGATGTCAATGGTGAAGAATGTCATACCAGGAGCAACCAGTTGCCGTCGTCAATCATGAGGCATGGGAGGCGATAGAAAAACTTCTGCTCTCTTTTACATACACTTGGTTGCTTCATTGGCTTCTAAAGTACCTGGTGCTTTAGGCACATCTTCAGCAATTGATGATGGAAAAGATCCTGCTGTAGTAAAGTAGTACTGGTTGTAGCCTGTGTTGTTAATGTTAGTGGTCTTGACTTTTACATATCATTGTGTGCTTGGACTAAAGGATGTTTTCATCTACAGGTCCAACTGAGCATTGAGATCTAGATTTCTTAATCTGTGTGAGAGTAATGGCTGGTAACTAGTTATGCATGCTATTTTCCTCCCTCCAAATGATGCAAACGCCGTGATCATTGCACTCCAAGCCTTCTAGGATTTTGCTAACACAAGAACCAAAGATTTGTGGCCAGCTTAACATTAGCAAATTGCTTGAAATGCGGCCATAAAAATCTGAGAAAGAGACAGAGGGACATAGGAGTGAAAGTTGAAGGATATTTTATCCCTATTAGTGCCCACTGCCAAGTTCTACAAGTCAGCCAATTCATCTCCCTCAACGTTAGGCCAACAACTGTAAGCACAGATGGTTGGCAACTCACCCCTAAGGGCTTAACCTTCAGGAGGTCCAGATTCATATCTCAGCTTGTATTGTTAAAGATTGCTATAACTCTGCTGTTAGATTTTTTTTAAAAACTTTTTTACAAGAATCCACATAAATATTTTCATCTTCAAAGAGACAGGATAAAACTGCACCGAATCCCAACTATTGGGCCTATCTAACTCTAGCTCCCATCAATGATGAACCTGTAGAATGAAATAATTCAGAATGCCAAGTACTATTGCGCCATCTCTATCTTCTCCTATGCTGTCCCTTCTTTGATAGGTTTCAAGTTTACAGCTTCATAAGCTATATCATGGCTCTTATAATTTATTATGATTGATGTCCCTAACTCATTAAAATTATCAAATAATAAACATATTGACTCATTTTTGTATGAACTTAATTATTCTTCTTGATCCAATACTGCCTTAAACTGCTTTGGAAGAATCACGATAAAAAAGAAAAGATCTGGAAACCAGAATGATAGATTTTCCTGTTTCTCCCAATCTTTATAACAGCTTACCAATTTGCCTGCTCCATAATAGCTAGAAATTATTAGATTCTCTAGAGTAGCTTCCTGCAAGTGTTAGAATCTGTTACTGCACTACAACTAGGGCTCTTAAGGATTTTCTTTTAAGAAAATTATGTCCTGAGAAACCAGTGTTTTCTGAATACCTTATTCCTCTAATATAGTCCACCACCACTTGTACAACTGCATGACATTTGAGATTAATCACACCTAGACATCCGTTGCAAGTTGGACTTGCAGAACCTTTCCAATCCATCAAACAGACTTCCCTCTTGGCCTCCTCTTGCATTCATCAAAAAGATGACTTCCAGACGTGGTCCATTATTTTGATCATCTAATTCAGTGGTTTCACCTCCTATAGTTCCTTTGCTGAACTTTTATATGATCTGCTTTTCTAGAATTTATTTAATTCAATGGTTGTAGGGATTTGTAGGATTAAGGATCACAAGCCACCTTGGTTTAAGCCTCTTTTTCGCAGAATTAAAAGGATGTGTTATCTTTTCTTCTTATTTTACGCAATACATCTATCTAAAGAACTTCTCCTTCCAAGGATGGAGAAGAGAAACTTCAAAAACTCGTATAACCTCTTCAAAAATCAGACTCAGCAGAACATGGACGTTGATTAGACTTGCTGTGAGGACCTGTGCGGGCATGTGTTTAGTCCCACATCGGTTATTCGCTGGGTAGATCTTGGGTACTTATATAGGATCAAGGAATCCAAATAATACCTTCCGGCTAGCCATTTTGGGTGAGGTCCTGGGTTGTTACAAATGGTATCAGAGCCGACCCGGCCCATAGCCGATGTGGACTAGGGGACACTGCAGCACGGATCTATTGGGGTTGACCACGGGCCAATCGTGGTGTTTGTGATTAGATTTGAATAGATTTGAACCCTTAGCCTGACGAGGACGTCAGGGCTTAAACGGGGGGAGTATGTGAGGACCCATGCGGGCGTGTGTTTAGTCCCACATCGGTTATTCGCTGGGTAGATCTTGGGTACTTATATAGGATCAAGGAATCCAAATAATAACTTCCGGCTAGCCATTTTGGGTGAGGTCCTGGGTTGTTACACTTGCATCCAGAAGTTCCTTCATAATTAAGCACTTACTTTGCTGGCAAGAATGAGCCTTCCATTAGTAATAGATGTCTGTATTTAACAAGGCATTGCTGGATAAGTTGAGTACTCATGAAGCAGATTCATGGCTTGCAATATTGCAGATGATAAGCTCCTTTCTTTTTCAGAAAACTAGGAAATGAAGTATTATTTACCATTCCAAATTCTTCCTATATCCCTAAAAAAAGAGCAGTGGACATCAGCCATTCTGATTTCAGCATGGGCCTATATGGTTGTGCAAGTGGATTGGGAGCAACTTCAGACACTTCATACCCAAACATCTGGACTCCCTAGGAGTCAGTTTCAGAAGAGGTTGCGAGGTTCAATATGAAGCCCACGTTCTAATCTGCCTATCAAACATAGAAAATGATAGTAATCCTTGAAAGGTTTAATCCATACACAATTCTTTTCGACAATTAAGAGGGGGGCGATAGTTGGAGCGATGGACCAGGAAACAACATGGTGTGCTCATAATTCAATCAGGATTCAAGATAGATTCTGCAGCTAAAACAGCATTGCAAAAACACACCTCATTGTGAACCAACCATAGAGTGAATCAGATGGCATCTTCGGCGCGCCTCATTGTGGGCCAAGTCTCTGAAACCGTGTTGAACATCCAAGGTTAAACATTTTGCTAATGGACTCTTCTGCTGATCGGCCGGTCTGAATCTTTGACTGACCGCATCAAGCACTACAACCAGACATGCTTGTCCAACCACAGAATTAAATTTTATCGGCTTCTGACCTGCAGGTTTAAGTAACTTCGTTAGTAGAAAAAGTTTCGTATCCACAACGAGAACATGGTTGATTGGTAAATCACCAAGCATTCCACCTGAGTTGCAATACTTTGACCAGGACCAAGCAATATAAACTGTAACTTATGGAGGCCCTCTAAAAGGACTACTTCCGGATCAAACAACAACGACAAGGCAATTCAGAATAGCACAAAAATGCTTGGCTGTAAGCAATGGCGCCATGCAGTAAAATAACGCAATAATAAGCACTGCCTCTAGGCCGGCATGCAACTCTTGTATCGGACGCGTAAATGCCAGCTCCAAGCTCTTGAACAATTCTCCCTTAAGGTACTCCTCGCACACCTATACATACCCCATGTAAACGCCTTCTCCAACCAAACAAAGCACCATTCTCCTAGCAACCTCTCCAAAAAATATGGCTTCCAATGCATGGGTAGCTCTTGCCATAGTTCTTGCAACCCTCCTCGGCACACACGCTGCAGACCCTGACATCACATCAGATTTCATAGTGCCGGATGGAGTCACTCCAGATGCCGACTTCTTCACCTTTAAAGGGCTCAATCAGGCCTTGCGGGGTGCTCCCAGAGATGCACCATTTAAGGTGACCAAGGCGAGCCAGGGAGAGTTCCCTGCACTCATGGGGCAGAGCGTCTCGTATGCTGCGCTACAGTTTGCACCTGGAGGCATCAATGCACCCCACACCCACCCTCGCTCGGCAGAGCTTCTCCTCGTCGTGCAAGGATGGCTCGAGGTCGGGCTAGTAGACTCCAACAACACGCTCTTCACTCAGGTGCTGCGGACTGGTGACCTGTTTGTGTTCCCCAAAGGCCTGGTGCACTTCCAATCGAACAAAGACCCCAGATACCCAGCTGTTGCCTTGTCGGCATTCGGCAGTGCTAATGCCGGCACAGTCTCTCTCCCGAAGACTTTGTTTGGCAGCGGCATTGACAAAGATGTGTTGGCCAAGTCCTTCAAGACTGATGCTCTAACCATTGACATGCTTGTTTCAGCTGCCGCCCTGGGTTGATTTACTTGACCCTCTGAAGTTGTTTGCATCTTTCTGTATCCTGTTTTGATTTCCTGTTCGTTTTGAGAGTATGTTTGGTAGCTTGTTATTCTTCATAGGAGTGTCAAATGTTGATAAGAGTGGAAGCGTACCTATGGATATACTTTGCTTCCTTCTGATCATGTCCATGTAATTCTTTCTATCTGATTGCTTGCTGAATAATATTCCTTTCATTCTTTCATTTTACTTGTTTTCTAAATTATTTTCATTGTGTGGGTAAATGAAATACAACCCTACTGTCTTGAACTCTCTGTTCATCTATAAGATCTCCTCCTCCTCCTCCTCCTCCTCCTCTTCTTCTTCTTCTGTTGAATGAAACTGGAGGAAGTGAGACACTTCCCCTGGATTTATTAACTGGATAAACTAATAGTTACAACAGCTGTTAAGAAAAGGCTGTACGTGGGAGAGAAGGGGAGGAAGAAACAAGTCAGAAGACACGAAAGAGGTGTCTAGAGAACACTCTTAGCGTCATGTGGTGATATTTCTTTCGAAACATCTTCGCGGTCTGTTTTCTCTGCTCTCAAGTTCTTCGAGCATATTTTTCTGTACTCCCTGCTTTTCTTACTGCAGAACAGGCTTCCCTTCTGCTTGCTTTCCTATGCTTGCTTTGCCTCATGATCTCCTCCTCACCAAAGCAATCCCTTGGTAGCTTCTAGGGCTTTAAAGCACCTAAATTGGTTTTCCCGCGTATATAAGATATGATTATATGTATTGTCATGCCCCGACCCTAAGGCTCTACCCTAAAAAATATGCTAAACCTGAAAATTTATCACGACCTCAATATTTGTAATAAAAAATGATCTCACTTAATAACAAACAACAAAACTAGTCCAGTTGTAAAATTTAATCATCCAATCAGCATCCGGGATGTGATGCTCTATCTAATTATCCTCCCTACCTGTGATCTCAACTATAGCCAAACAAATCACTTGCAACCTAGAACTGGGAAAAGAAAAAGAGAAAAGAGGTTTTGAGTTTTACAGCTAAGTAAGAATCCCAAACTACTATACCATAAGTAATAAGAAAATAATCAATTAATAATATGAGATAAATGAATATCGTATAAATAGTTGGAAAACTCATAAACAACATGCACTTAATTTCTCATTATTATTGTTTCAAAAAAGCATATATATATATATATAATCAATTGTTCAACAATAATTTCTTATGTCATGTTATTTGTTTCTTATAAACTTGATTTCTAAGTTTTTGATTGATTTTCTTCTTCGACTTTAGACTAACCAAGATCATGATATAGCCCACGACTGATACTGTATCATGTTATAGCCCGTGGTGGCTATCTGACCTATGTTATAGCCTGTGGTAGCTATCCGACCTATATTGTAGCCTGTGGTGGCTATCCGACCCCTATTATAGCATATGGTGGTTTTCCACGCATAAACTCGTGGAGGCTTTCAATGTGTCAGCCTATGGGCGCTATGACGAGATTAGTCCAAATCATATCTTGTACGTCTGATTTATCTGTTACTCTTGTCAAATCAATTATCACATATTCAATAATTTTTTCTCAAATTTAAGGTATCTTTGTTCACATAATTATATTCTCAATATATGATACGTATAATAACTATACGAACATATTTGTACTGAAAATTATATAAAATATATCATCACATGCCAAACCAAATTTATCGATATATATATATATATATATATATATATATATATATATATATATATATATATATATATATATATATATATATATATATATATATATATATATATATATATGGATTCTTACCTCTATCGCAATCCAACGCAACTACAACACATAACATGTCTAGTCAATTTATTATCAATATAATACCAACTTATCCCTTATCAACCACTTGCCATATTAATGAATCAATTATTCAGTAATTATCCAATTTTTAGAGTTCTAATATTTGAACTTTCATATTTTCTATTCTCCTTTAATTTAAATAAATAAAAAGTCAAGGTCTTTCTCAATTTAGAACCAGAGTATAAGATCTCATTAGATTTCTTTCTGCTCAAATGACTGTAGCCCCATACAAAAACCAAGGCTGAGTATAAAAATACATTCATATAGGAAGATATACGAGGCCAGCTAGATGACAACGTCTAATTGTTCAAATCAGTCAATACAACATAATCAAATTTATCTGATCAAGAAACATATATCCAGTCAAGTAAAAGGTAATAGATCAGGGGTTATCAATTATGGGTCTATTGGTAGCTGATAATAGTCAGGTGCAGGATGGATAGGGTCGACTAGATAACAACGTCCGACAATCCAGGTCGATCCACTCTGCCAATTAACTAGTCAACTCAAGAGTCAGACCATGCTATGGGTAACATAATAGGGATTTATCATGATAGGGCCCAAGGGTACTCGATGATGGTCGGGCTAAGTCTAGCGCAATGGATGGTCACAGCAGCATTAGACCAGGACCCTCTACTGAGGTCGACTAGTTAGTAACATTCGAGTGTTTGGATTGATCGGGTCTAGGCAGTCTAACAAGTCAACTCAAGAACATGAGTTAGGCTACTGTATATATTGCTCAATAAAGATTGATAATGATGAAATTTTAACTTGCTCAGCACGTGCCATGGTGGGGGGGTGGCTAGCATATCGTCCGACGATTATAGATCAGGCCCTTCACCAAAGCCCTTCACCAGCGACGATCCACTGTCTGTCGACTTCGAGAAAGTGCAAATAAAGGTAAAGAAATCTCAAATAAAAGTAATAGAAGGAAATAATTTATCCTGCTCATACTTGAACTCTGTCGCTCAATTGCTGTGGACAAAATTCTGGAGGATAATTTTTTCCATCCTCTAGCATTGGTCTTGGAAATATTTCCACGCTATCAGCCCACTTCATTGTGGACTTCATCCTGAAACCGTGTTGGACATCCAAGGTTAAACATTTTGCTAATGGACCCTTCTGTTGATCGAACAGAAGATTAGCTGGTATATAGACCGAAGATCGCCACTCGTACATGTTCAACAGTAGCAAAAGTTTCGTATCCACAACCAGAACATGGTTGATTGGTAAATCACCAAGCATTTCACCTGAGTTGCATTACTTTGACCAGGACCAACCAATATAAACTGTAACTTATGGAGGCCCTCTAAAAGGACTACTTCCGGATCAAACAACAACGACAAGGCAATTCAGAATACTACAAAATTCAGAATAGCACAAAAATGCTTGGCTGTAAGCTATGGCGCCGTGTACTAAAAATAAGGCAATAATAAGCACTGCCTCTAGGCCGGCATTCAACTCTTGTATCGGACGCGTAAAAGCCAGCTCCCAGCTCTTGAACAATTCTCCCTTAAGGTACTCCTTGCATACCTATATATACCCCTTGTAAACGCTTTCTCCAACCAAACAAAGCACCATTCTCCTAGCAACCTCTCCAAAAAATATGGCTTCCAATGCATGGGTATCTCTTGCCATAGTTCTTGCAACCCTCCTCGGCACAGACGCTGCAGACCCTGACATCACATCAGATTTTATAGTTACGGATGGAGTCACTCCAGATGCCGAGTTCTTCACCTTTAAAGGGCTCAAGCAGGCCTTGCGGGGTGCTCCCAGAGATGCACCATTTAAGGTGACCAAGGCGAGCCAGGGAGAGTTCCCAGCACTCATGGGGCTGAGCGTCTCGTATGCTGCGCTGCAGTTTGCACCTGGAGGCATCAATGCACCCCACACCCACCCTCGCTCGGCAGAGCTTCTCCTCGTCGTGCAAGGATGGCTCGAGGTCGGGCTTGTGGACTCCAACAACACGCTCTTCACTCAGGCGCTGCGGACTGGTGACTTGTTTGTGTTCCCTAAGGGCCTGGTGCACTTCCAAGTTAACAAGGACTCCAGATACCCAGCTGTTGCCTTGTCGGCATTCGGCAGTGCTAATGCCGGCACAGTCTCTCTCCCGAAAACTTTGTTTGGCAGCGGCATTGACAAAGATGTGCTGGCGAAGTCCTTTAAGACCGATGCTCTAACCATTGATAAGCTTGTTTCAGCTGCCGCCATGGGTTGATTTACTTGAGCCTCTGAAGTTGTTTGCATCTTTCTGTGTTCTCTTTTGATTTCCTGTTCGTTTAATTGGAGAGTATGTTTGGTAGCTTGTCATTCTTCACGAGTGGTCAATGTTGGTAAGAGTGGAAGCGTACCAATTGATATACTTTGCTTCCTTCTCATCATATCCATGTAATTGTTTCTATCTGGTTGCTTGCTGAATAACAAACCTTTCATTCTTTCATTTTACTTGTTTTCTAAATTATTTTCATTGTGTGGGTAAATGAAATGCAACCCTGCTGTCTTGAACTCTCTGTTCAGCTATAAGATCTCGATCCTCCTCTTCGTTTTTTTTTTATGAGTGAAACTGGAGGAAGTGAGACAATTCCCCTGGATTTATTAAGCAAATAAACTAATAGTTACAACAGCTGTTAATTAAGAAACGGCTGTACATGGGAGAGAAGGGGAGGAAGAAACAAGTCAGAAGCCACGAACGAGGTGGCTGTAGAACACTCTTAGTGTCATGTGGTGATATTTCTTTCCAAACATCTTCGCGGTCTGTTTTCTCTGCTCTCAAGTTCTTCGAGCATATTTTCCTCTACTCCCTGCTTTTCTCAGTGCACAACAGGCTTCCCTTCTACTTGCTTTCCTCATGATCTCCTCCTCATCAAAGCAATCCCTTGGTAGCTTCTAGGGCTTTAAAGCACCTCAATTGGTTTCCCCTCACATATAATATATCATTATATGTATTTATCTCCATCACAACACCTTACGTGCTTGCAACTCATTCACCTCAACATCCATACTCAAGATTCACTAATGAAGGGCTCTTAGCTTTGTCATCTCACTAGGAGAGCTGGTGATCTCCAGTGGAGGGAGGGTCCCTGATGCCAGAGTGTTTACCGAGCACCGGTGCAATATTATTGGACTGTGCTATAATTTTGTATCACCGTCCAAAAAAAATCGTGGCATCTGAATCGACCTCCCCGGTGGCATTCTGTCAAAAACCTTCATTTGTTAAGCCATTTGCATATGGTGGTAAAGGATTTGCTACGGTGCCCCCAAGGGTAGAAACGTTATTTAACCATGATGATAAACGTGGAGGAAGAGGAGAGAGGACGTAGAGGGACCGCCCGCATGAAAAAAATGCTGCCTTCTGATTCAGTAAGGATGGTCGAGATTCGTCTGCCGGCGACCGCCCGAAGCCAGTCGTGTGCGTGGCTGGTGCAGGTAATTTTGTAGAACTCCAGAGCTCTTTCAGTTGGCACGAATAGCTGGTGCCATAATAATTAGGAACTTCTTTTGGAGCTTTTTCATGCTCTGCCGACGGAACCAACGCGTCTCCCCCTCCATATTCGGCGGGGTGGCGGGCGGCGGCGGAAATGCGAGCAGAGGAGGTGAGAAGGCGAAGGCGTGGATGTGGATGGAGGAGAATCGACGTAAATCCAGGCAGCATGGGGCAGGTGGGCGATGGGGGAGAGGCGGGTGGTGGCCGGGAGGCGGGCGGCGCTGGAAGGCGGCAAAGAGGAGGAGTAGTTCACGGATGGGGGACGAGAACCGATGAGAAGCCAGTGCCGGCAGGGAGGCGGGCGGCGCGGGAAGGCGGGCAGCGTGGGGAGGTTACCCACACTAGGACGGATCGAGGGATGGAACAGGGGTTGGAGGAGGCGGCCGGCATGGGGATAGATTGGGGGATGGAACGGGGTTGGAGTCGAGAAAAGAAAAATAAATAAAAAAGGTGGCAACCGATTCCTTTACTTGGTGAGAGAAAATTGTCCTCACTATTCTTATCCGATGGATGGCTAGAAGCCTAGAATCTTTCCGATTTTTTCACAAAAAATGTTAAAAGAGCACCATAGCACATCCGGATTGTAAATGAGCTTATCGACTGACTTAAGCTTCTTGTTTAGTTTCTAAAACTCAGTTGGCCCTCAATCACTTCGCTCAAAATTAAATAAAGTATTAGCATAATTTTAGGAATGACGTAACGATTTGTATCGGCCTATTATATTTTTATTTGTTAGATGAGTATTATTTTCTTTTGTTAGCATGATTTTATTAGAGCGGTTTTAAAGATCACATACTAACTTATATCGGCACGTAATATTTTTTTTTTGTTATCATGATTCTATATTCGCTTATATTACTTTTCCTGTATAGAGTCTATATTCGAGTATATGTAACCTCTAAAATGTACCGAATGTGATTGAATAGTGAAATAAATTCTTTTTTCTCTCTCTTTTTTCTTTTGTTTTTTTTTTTTGTTTGCAAATATTTTAATACTATATCGAAGCCCGCGATGACCTAATCTACTGCTACCATCTTTCGTCTTTGTTGTGGCCATCATTCTATATCTAGAAGCTTTAAAGACCTTCATTGTTGATCTATCATTCTCTATTTCTAGGTGAATCAACATCCGAAGATCCTATATTTTTCGGTGGATCTGCAAATTTTCTATTTTCCTACAAATCCTCTATTTTCAAGTAAATCAACATTTGAAGATTATATTAGTAGACCTGCATATCCTCTATTTTTAGTACATTAATATCTGAAGATCCTTTGTTTTCTAATTGATCCATAGCTGCTGACCACCGCTTTTCTCCTCAACTTTGCATCTTCGGTCGTCTCTCCTCATCATCCCATGGCCCCTTTCTTTCTATCTTCAATTTTATTTACTATCTTCGGCTTCTTCACCATCTAATTCGAGGTCTCTTACTCCTCTTCCATGATGCGTCCATCTACAAGAATCGTCAATCTTCAGTTGCCTTCTCTCTGAGCTCTATCCTCACTATAACTGTCATCTTCTATGTGTCTTCTTATTATTACATCATTAAACAAGTCAATCAGCTACATCGGCAGACACGTAAGTCTGTCACGTCAGTCAGACACAATGATAGACATATCAATTTGCTATGTTAGTCAATCATGTCAGTAGACCAATTAATCCACCGCATCAGTTACATACGCCAGCTTCTAAGCTACTACTTCAACTCTCGATCTAGTAGATCAGTTTCTGGGTACATTCATGATCTAGTTTCCAAACTCAAGTTGGCACCTATAGTACCATCTTGAGTTTGAAGGAGGATATTAACGTAATTTTAGAGATGATATAACAACCTATATCAGCCTATAATATGTTGTTAGCATGATCTTGTATTAGTCAGTTTGTTAGCATAATCTTGTCAGGGTAATTTTACAGATCACATAAAAACTTATATCAACGAGTAACATTTTTCTTTGTTAGCATGATTTTATATCAGTTTATATTATCTTTTTAATATAGAGTCTATATACGAGTATATATAACTCTTGAGATATATCGAATGTGATTAAACATTAAAATAATTCTTTTTCTCTCTCTCTCTCTCTCATTTGTTTTTTTTTCTTCTATAAATATTTAAATACAAAGCAAGGGAAGAAGCTGCCACGGCAAATGAACTCGCAAAAACTAATACAGATAATATCGTGCAACATTACAAAATTTATATGATACCTACGAGGTTCACATCTTGGAATCAGCTACAAGGATAGAACAGAGGTGGTCGAGAATATGCTGCCGTTAGAGGGAAGAGAGTCTGCGGCTATATCTGCCGACTTCGAAAAGGTGCAATTGAAGGTAAAGAAATCTCACACAAAAGTAGTGGAAGGAAATAATTTAGCCCGCTCATACCTGAACTGCGTCGCTCTATTGCTTGGCCACAAT
The DNA here is from genome assembly GCF_009389715.1 of Phoenix dactylifera. Classification (NCBI taxonomy): domain Eukaryota; kingdom Viridiplantae; phylum Streptophyta; class Magnoliopsida; order Arecales; family Arecaceae; genus Phoenix; species Phoenix dactylifera. The sequence continues at coordinate 3,008,531 of NC_052393.1, read as the reverse complement.
AAAGATGCTGTGGACGAAATTCTGGAGGATAATTTTTTCCATCCTCTAGCATTGGTCTCGGAAATATTTCCACGCTATCAGCACACTTCATTGTGGACTTCATCCTGAAACCGTGTCGAACATCCAAGGTTAAACATTTTGCTTATGGACCCTTCTGTTGATCGAACAGAAGATTAGCTAGTATATACACCGAAGATCGCCACTCATACATGTTCAACAGTAGAAAAAGTTTCGTATCCACAACCAGAACATGGTTGATTGGTAAATCACCAAGCATTTCACCTGAGTTGCATTACTTTGACCAGGACCAACCAATATAAACTGTAACTTATGGAGGCCCTCTAAAAGGACTACTTCCGGATCAAACAACAACGACAAGGCAATTCAGAATACTACAATATTCAGAATAGCACAGAAATGCTTGGCTGTAAGCTATAGCGCCGTGCACTAAAATAACGCAATAACAAGCACTGCCTCTAGGCCGGCATGCAACTCTTGTATCGGACGCGTAAATGCCAGGTCCAAGCTCTTGAACAAGTCTCCCTTAAGGTACTCCTGCATACCTACATATACCCCATGTAAACGCCTTCTCCAACCAAACAAAGCACCATTCTCCTAGCAACCTCTCCAAAAAATATGGCTTCAAATGCATGGGTAGCTCTTGCCATAGTTCTTGCAACCCTCCTCGGCACACACGCTGCAGACCCTGACATCACATCAGATTTCATTGTGCCGGATGGAGTCGCTCCAGATGCCGACTTCTTCACCTTCAAAGGGCTCAAGCAGGCCTTGCGGGGTGCTCCCAGAGATGCACCATTTAAGGTGACCAAGGCGAGCCAGGGAGAGTTCCCTGCACTCATGGGGCAGAGCGTCTCGTATGCTGCGCTACAGTTTGCACCTGGGGGCGTCAATGCACCCCACACCCACCCTCGCTCGGCGGAGCTTCTCCTCGTCGTGCAAGGATGGCTCGAGGTCGGGCTTGTAGACTCCAACAACACGCTCTTCACTCAGGTGCTGCGGACTGGCGACCTGTTTGTGTTCCCCAAGGGCCTGGTGCACTTCCAAGCGAACAAAGACCCCAGATACCCAGCTGTTGCCTTGTCGGCATTCGGCAGTGCTAATGCCGGCACAGTCTCTCTTCCGAAGACTTTGTTTGGCAGCGGCATTGACAAAGATGTGTTGGCGAAGTCCTTCAAGACTGATGCTCAAACCATTGACAAGCTTGTTTCAGCTGCCACCATGGGTTGATTTACGTAATTCAGCAGAGCATCTCGAGTTGCTGCTGCCCGTGTGATTTCCGTCTTTGGCTTCTTGTTGTTTGGAGTAATGTTGATTACTAGCCCGTTCTTTAATTATAGTGTTGCCTGTCTCTGGCGGTGAAATATATTCCCTTTATTCTTTTTTTCTTTTTTAATTTTCCAGTCTGTCTTGCTCTTGAGCGGAATGGTGGGAAACCACCACAAATTTCATCAAGAAAAAGAAATAAGATACAAAATTTTATTTCTTGACATGTTTTTTTTTTTTTTTTTTGCCATTTCCATGCTATTGTTCCAATGTGAATCGAGAGTGTATTTTACACATATTTCCAAGTAAAGAGGATAAACGTCGCCCACTGCTTTGGACTCTTTTTTCAGCTAATTTCACAAATTGTACATCATACTTTCAGCTATATGAATACCATGATACTGTATCTTTCCAAAGAAAATTAACAAAAATAAGAAGAGGACAACGCAAAAAACTGGATCTACTGTAGACATAGAAAGTAAAAATTTCGACGCTACATCATTGATGAGGAACATGACCAATTATAGGAGACTTTCGGATACTTTGGTAGCAATTATTTGCTAACGCTTATGGAGAGAGGAAAAGGTAGGATTTTCTTGAACACCTCTTCTTCTATTTCTTTATGGATGACATCTCTTTGAGTCACGTCAAGGCGCCAAAAAAAAAAAAAAGAAAAGCTAAAAAAGAAATTGACAATGTTATCTAGACTGTAGAGCTGATAACAGAACAAGCCCCGGGCCATAAACTATATTTATGGTAGCCTGGCTTTGGGCTAAGCCTATTTAAAATTTGATATTTTTCATGCCCAAGCCCGATCCATGATCAACTCTAATCCGGAATGGAACATCATTATCTGAGGACCCAGCTCGGGTCCTTCAGTTTTGCCTACTGTTTTCTGTCGCTTGATCTTGTTAGAAACTATCTTAACCAAACGATGATATTCATGAGACATACCTCCAGCCATAATTGTTTAAGTGTTTGATTAGAGTCTACCCATAAGAGACTTGAAGAAGGAGTCTTCTAATCCACAAGAGACTTAAAGGAGTCTTCTAACCTATGCCTCCTTAAAAGCCATAAAATCGATATCAATAAGCTAGGCTAGGGACCCTTATCAGATAAGCAAAACCTCGAAAGTTTTCTTCCATCAAGGAAACTACTGTGTGTAGTTACTTACATAACGACATTTAGTAGGTAGTTATCTACATAACTACATTTAGTGGGTAGTTAACAACTTAATGATATAGGCCATACAAAAATGTGCCCAACATTCTCCCACTTGGCTCACATGTCGTAGTCAGGCAATTCTCAGAAGTGACAGTTAATACAATAGTATGACCATAATCACTTTATTGTCACTCAACTTATCAGCTAGTTATGTAACTGTTACCCAAATAAAAATTCTCTATGCACGAATCATGGCGGTCATGTTCTCTAGGCAAGCACTTCCTTCCATGTATTAAAAAAGTATAATACTTTCTAATTGAGTACCTCCTGATACTTCATGAATGATATTTTTATAAATCATTCAGAGTCCGACTTTGTTGATCTAAATGAATCTTGATCTTGTAAATGACAAAATTACTTAATGTGCCCAATGGGCATCATGCTACTAATTAACCAAATATGTTTCTAAACATACATAATAGCTAGAGACTCAAAAGCAATAACTCAAAATGAGCCAACAAGTCTCATATGACATACATTATCCCTGAACAACTTTACCAGCAAACCTTTAGTCATAGGATCAACGATCATTAACTCAGTATTTATGTGCTCATTAACCACTTCTTTCTTTGTAACATTTTTTCTGGCAACCAAATATTTTATGTCTATATGCTTACTTCGGCTTTCACTTTTGTTATTTTTAGAAAAGAAAACTGCAGTCGAATTATAATAGAAAATCTTCAATGACCTAGCAATAGAATCAACAACCTTTAGGATATAAAATTCTTCAACTATAGTAGATGATGCATTGCAAAAACACACCTGATTGTGGACCAACTATAGAATGAACCAGATGGCATCTCCGGCGCACCTCATTATGGGCTGTCTCTGAAACCGTGTTGAACATCCAAGACAAAACATTTTGCTAATGGACCCTTCTGTTGATCGGCCGGTCTGAATCTTTGACTGACCGCATCAAGCCCTCCAACCAGACATGCTTGTCCAACCACAGAATTAAATTTTATCAGCTTCTAACCTGCAGGTTTAAGTAGCTTCATTATGGAGCCATCCATATAAAAACAAAAAAATAAACTTAGCTATCTTTAGAGCTAGAGAATCTCAACTAATAACCTTGCAATCAACAGACTTGCCTATGTACGGGGAAATTTTGTAACATAAAATCAAGCAACAGCTATTATATCGAACAGAAGATTAGCTGATATATAGACCAAAGATCGCCACTCATACATGTTCAACAGTAGAAAAAGTTTCGTATCCACAACCAGAGCATGGTTGATTGGTAAATCACCAAGCATTTCACCTGAGTTGCATTACTTTGACCAGGACCAACCAATATAAACTGTAACTTACGGAGGCCCTCTAAAAGGACTACTTCCGGATCAGACAACAACGACAAGGCAATTCAGAACAGCACAAAAATGCTTGGCTGTAAGCTATGGCGCCGCGTACTAAAATAAGGCAATAATAAGCACTGCCTCTAGGCCGGCATGCAACCCTTGTATCGGACGAGGATATGCCAGGTCCAAGCTCTTGAACAATTCTCCCTTAAGGTACTCCTGCATACCTATATATACCCCTTGCATGTAAACGCCTTCTCCAACCAAACAAAGCACCATTCTCCCAGCAACCTCTCCAAAAAATATGGCTTCCAATGCATGGGTAGCTCTTGCCATGGTTCTTGCAACCCTCCTCGGCACACACGCTGCAGACCCTGACATCACATCAGATTTCATAGTGCCGGATGGAGTCACTCCAGATGCCGACTTCTTCACCTTCAAAGGGCTCAAGCAGGCCTTGCGGGGTGCTCCCAGAGATGCACCATTTAAGGTGACCAAGGCGAGCCAGGGAGAGTTCCCAGCACTCATGGGGCAGAGCGTCTCGTATGCCGCGCTACAGTTTGCACCTGGAGGCATCAATGCACCCCACACCCACCCTCGCTCGGCGGAGCTTCTCCTCGTCGTGCAAGGATGGCTCGAGGTCGGGCTTGTGGACTCCAACAACACGCTCTTCACTCAGGTGCTGCGGACTGGTGACTTGTTTGTGTTCCCTAAGGGCCTGGTGCACTTCCAAGTTAACAAGGACTCCAGATACCCAGCCGTTGCCTTGTCGGCTTTCGGCAGTGCTAATGCCGGCACAGTCTCTCTCCCGAAGGCTTTGTTTGGCAGCGGCATTGACAAAGATTTGTTGGCGAAGTCCTTCAAGACTGATGCTCTAACCATTGACAAGCTTGTTTCAGCTGCCGCCATGGGTTGATTTACTTGAGCCTCTGAAGTTGTTTGCATCTTTCTGTGTCCTGTTTTGATTTTCTGTTCGTTTAATTCGAGAGTATGTTTGGTAGCTTGTCATTCTTCATGAGTGTTAAATGTTGATAAGAGTGGAAGCGTACCAATTGATATACGTTGCTTCCCTCTCATCATGTCCATGTAATTCTTTCTGTCTGGTTGCTTGCTGAATAATAATCCCTTCATTCTTTCATTTTACTTGTTTTCTAAATTATTTTCATTGTGTGGGTAAATGAAATACAACCGCTCTCTGTTCAGCTATAAGATCTCCTCCTCCTCTTCTTCTTCTTCTTCTTCTTTTTTCTGAATGAAACTAGAGTAAGTGAGACACTGCCATCGGTTAATCCACTGTGGCATTGCAGGTGTTAATG